>NC_060278.1:100448022-100549347 GCF_021613505.1 Equus quagga
GACAGACACATTCTGTGCTAGGTCTTTAGGAGCTGACGGCCTAGTGGGGAAAGCGGACAACAAGAAAGAAAACAAATAGACAAGACAATTTCAGACTGTGATCAATGATACTGGGGGAGAGGGAAGGGCCGATACAGAGAGGGTGGTGCCCAAGAGGGCCTTGCTGAGGAGGTGAGGCCTGCAAGATAACAAGGAACCAGCCTTGGGAAGAGGCAGAGTGAAAGGTTCTAGGCAGAGAGAACAGTATGTGCAAAGCCCCTGTGGCAGGAGTTCACATGGAGTGTTGAGGCACAGCAAGGAGGCCTGTGGCTGGAGCCAAGTGAGGTAGGAGGAGAGGGGGAGGAGGTGAGGTCGGGGAAGTAACAGGTCTATAGGGCTGGGTGGCCCCTGTGCTCAAAGGGGGGGTGGGAGGCACGGGAGGCTTTTGAGCAGAAGAGGCGCAGGGTCTGACAGGTTCTAACATGATCCCTTTGGATGCTGTGGTCAGCTGAATAACGCTGCCTCCGAGATGTCCGTTTTTTTTTTTTTTAAAGATCGACACCTGAACTAACAACTGTTGCCAATCTTTTTTTTTTCTTTCTGCTTTATCTCCTCAAACCACCCCGTATATAGTTGTATATCTTAGTTGTGGGTCCTTCTAGTTGTGGGATGTGGGACGCCGCTTCAACGTGGCCTGATGAGCGGTGCCATGTCCACACCCAGGATCTGAACCCTGGGCGGCCGCAGTGGAGCATGTGAACTTAACCACTCGGCCACGGGGCCGGCCCCTATGTCCACGTCTTAATCCCCAGAATCTATGGGGTCACTTCACAAGGCAACAGGAACGTCGCAGCTGTGATTTAGTCGAGGATCTTGAGGTGGGAGATGATCCTGGTATCGGAGGGGCTCCAGAAAAGCACGGGCCTCCTTACGAGATGGGGCAGAAGGAGGTTTGACCACAGAAGAGGAGGCAGAGAGCGGAGAGAGCAATGGAAACAGAGACCGGAGGGCGCGCTTGGCAGATGGAGGGAGGGGCCGCCAGCCAAGGCAGCCAGGTGACCCCCAGACGCTGAGGAAACAGTCTCTCCCCAGGAGCCTCCGGCCCTGCCGACATCCCGACCAGCCCGGGAGGCTGATGTCAGACTTCCGAGCCCAGGACCTTGAGAGAATGAACTGCCGTCGTTTTGAGGCACCGAGTTGGGGAGCTTTGTCACGGCAGCCGCAGTACACGTGCACGGATGACCGGGGAGCACGGGCTGCAGGGAGCGAGGCGGAGCCGGGGCCGGGGAGGGGCTACTGCAACAGTCCGGGCCGGAAAGGAGGGAGGACGATGTGCACGGTGAACAGAGCTGTGGGGCCGGCACAGGCCGCCTCGCTGAGGGACGGGCTGCCCGGGGCCGGGGAGGAGAGCCAGGTCTCTGGCCCCCGCCGTCATCCCCGGGCTGCTGCCCAGGGCACAGGGCTGGCCACCATGTGGCTCCTGCTCTGAGGAAGAATTCAGCTGAGGAGGCCCAGGAATCTCACAGGGTAACGGGAGGCATGGGGCTCAGCTGCCCCGGAACCCCACGTCTCCTGCCGTCAGGTCCCTGCCTTGACGTCCCCTCCTCGGGGAGCCCGTCCTGCTCTCTCTCCCTCCGGGCTGCGGTCTGCTGTGTGGGTCTTGCTCCAACCTACGGGCTGCAAGTTGTCTCCTCCTTCGCTGCCTGGCTCCCCCCCGCCATAGTCAGCCCCGTGAGAAGAAGGATGTTGTCCAGTTTCTGCACCACTGAGTCTCAGCGCCCAGCAGCAGCCAAGCATGAGATGCTGGGCGCGCATGTGGGGGTGAAGGAGTGAACCCCTACTTCCCAGCGGGGCGCTAAGGAAAGCCCTGGCAAGGGAAGGGACTTGCTCGGGGCCACACAGTTACTAAGGGTGGGCCCGGCTTTGAACCCAGAACTGATTCCACGGTCTGCACGTGGTAGTCTGCCTGCCAACACCAACGCCACAGCCTGAGGTCCGGAACACCCCACTTTGTGGGTGTAGCGCTCTGTCCTTCTTGGAGTGTCAGATGTTTTAAACCAGCATCTCAGGGAAGCGCAGGGCCCCGACCTGCCTGGGGTGTTACTGCATAGGGAAACAGGCTCAGAGAGGCTGGCAACTTCCCCTAGGAGCCCAGCTTGCCAGCGGCAGAGCTGGATTTGGCCCTGGCAGACCCTACGGTCAGGGGCTTCTCTCCCGTTTCCAGCGTGTCCTGGGCCCCTGAGAAACAGGAAAGAACTTCTGGGCCTAAAGGGCAGTGTAGGTACAGATCAAACCACCCATGGGTCTGGCCGAGCCTGGAGGAAAGCCGGCAACACCTCGAGCTGGGAGCTTCTGGGAAATGAGGACTGGGGGTTAGGATCCACGGCCCTGGGGTCAAACTCCAGCTCTTCCCCTGCCCTGCTGTGTGAGTTCAGGCAAGTGGTCTCCCCTCTCTGGCCAAGGGCTCCTCTGGTAAGGCCAACTAAAATTCTAGACTGAGTAGATAAAGCCCTACTAAGTACATTTTAAAATAAAAAGACCCAGCGTGTATTCTAGCTGACATTTTACACTACTTTGTGCTGCTCAGAGCATATGAATGTAGTCACAATAAAATATAGCAAACTTAATTTGAAAAAGTCAACAACAAAAAAAGAGTAGTTTCTTTTTCTCACGCGTGAATGAAGTCCAGATGCAGGCAGTTTGGAGCCTCAACAAAGCTCTCAGCATCGCAGGCCCCTTCCTGTTCAACATTCTGCCATTTCTGGGACTGGTTCTCCTTCTCATGGTCCAAGCTGGACGCCACAGTGCCAGCCTTCTCATCTGCCTTCCAGGTGGCAGGATGGAGAAGGAAAGATGACAAGTAAAGGGCAGGCAACTGCTAAATCTCTAAGAAGGATTCCAGAAATTGCCAAACACTCTCCCAGTTACAACCCCTTGTCCAGAACCGGTGGGCATAGCCGAAACTGAACTGCAAAGGAAGCTGGGAGAGCCATCTTTATGCTGCACGGTCATGGACTCAGCTGAGAGTCCACCAGACATTTGTAAATACCTGAGATAATTTCAGGTGGTGATACCTGCTGTGGACGAGCAAAGAGGGTGACGTGAGGGAGGATGGGTGTAGGGAGGCCCCCCTGAGGCGGCAGGGCTGGGACATCAAGGATGAGTAGGCCGGTGGCCAGCACCCAGCCTCGGGGAGCAGCAGGCACACAGCTGAGGCGGGGACACGCCTGGTGCGGTGAAGAAGCAGAAGAGGAGGCCGGGGGGGGGCTGGGATGGGGCGGGGGCCTGGCCGCGGATCCGAGGTCGGAGGTCAGCCGAGCCAGAGCCTGGGGGAGCTGTGAGGGCCCGGGGGGGGTTTGGGGTTTTCCTAAGTATGAGGGGGGGGGCACTGGAGGGTTGACTCCACCTGCTGTGACGTCCCTTTGAGGGGATGCGAGCCCCCTGGGCCTATGAAACGTACTCGGAACCCTCCGGAAAGCTTCCTTCATTCGCTCACTCATTGATTCATTCATTCGATAAATGGGCGGTAGTGCAGAAATGACCCTCCAGTGCCCACCCTCGGGAGAAGGGCAGACGGACGGAGCAGACCGTGGTGGGGAGTGCTTGGAGCGGAAGATGAAGGGGCCACAAGAGGACCTGAGTTCGCGGCCCGGGGGCCCGCAGAGGCTTCTCGCGGGAGGTGACATTCGAGCTGAAATTTGAACCGTGAGGAAGCACTGTCTCGTGAGGCCCAGAGAAGAGGGACAGAACTGTCCAGGCAGAGGGAACAGCTTGTGCAAAGGCCCAGAGGCAGAAAGAGAATTGCATGTTCAAGAAACTCGCTAGACCCGCCGACAAGAGCGGGGAGGGCGAGGGGGAGCAGAGGGCAGATCTCAGACAGCTGGGGGGCTGCTCAGGGTTTCCGTGTTCTGGGCAGGATGATTTATTAAGAACTTTGCCCTCAAATCCCTGGGATGGGCCTGTGGCCGGATCTGAGACCAGCAGGACCCTCGCTCTCCTCGGAGGGGTCACGGGCTCACTGACAGCCAGGCTGCTGCCTTCCTGTGGCCTGCTGCGTCCCTCTCTTGCTCCCAGCCCTGAGCGCACCGTCTGACTCAGCCTCCTGCCCTGGCCATCCCCGCCCCGACCACCAAGGCCGCCGTCCCCACCCCACCCCTCCTCCGGAAGCCTCCTCAGAATGGCCTGGCCCTGGCGCCCAGAACAGCATCTCCATCTCCAATCAGACCTGCCCGTTTGACAGAGGGAGAAGCTGAGGCCCCACAAGGAAGACACCGGTCCCCCGAGGTCACACTCCAAGGTTGGCACAGAACCAGGGCCCCGTCCCAGGTCTCCTGACCCCTGGCCCTAAATCTTCACACTGTTTGATTCAAAAAGGAGGAGGAGGAGATGGGGTTGCCCTTCCCAGAGGATGAGGAATTCGCACACACTCCCTATGTGCCAGGCACCTTCCCTACCTCAGCCTGTCCAGGGGAATCCTCACAGCTACACAGTGACATGGATATGATCACATCTTCCAAATGGTTTGCGAAACAGAGAGGCTATGCAACCCACCCACCGTCACACAGCAGTTACCCGGAAGACAGGAGATCTGAAGCCCAGTCTGGCTGCTACACTCTCCAGTGGCCGAGGCTGCCTCCCGCCCAGCCTCTCCTCCGCTCCTCGGAGCAGCGGCAGCCTCCTCTTTCACAGCTAACCAGCAGAGGTTTTTCCTGGCTGCCCATGAGCCTGCAGATATGTTTCCTTTGGCCCACGTCGTGTTTTAATAAAATTGGAGCCAACATTCACAAATCAAGAGATTTTACATAAAAACCCACATTTCTGCCTTCCTTAAAACACTGGAAGATTTGACTGCACTGGGCCTAAGTTCTGCCGGGCCAGCTCAACCAGGGTGGGACGTTCACAGGGACGCTCCAGCGCCCCGCACTCCCCACCTCTCCCTGCTGCCTCCCATCCCTGAGGCCGAAAGCCGTTTATCAGAATACGTGCACTGTCGTTTTTCTGAGAGCAGGGAATCTTTCTCTGTATCCGTATTTCTCTCAAAAAAGAGAAAAACAATGATCGAAGAGGGGTCAGGTGTCAGGGAAAACGGGAGAACGCGTCTTTCTCTCTAGAACTGAGGAACGTTCCTCGGTGTTGATCGGCTGAGCCCCTCACTGCTTAGGTTTCCTTCCTGGTGACCCCGGTAGGACCGCCAGATTCAGCAAATAAGAATATAGGATGCTCAGCTAAATTTGGACTTCAGATCAACAACAAATGGGTTTTTTAGTACAAGCGTGCCCCGCGCAATATTTGGGACACAGAAAATATTTCCTTTCTCTGTCTGACTTGTCAGTCCGCCGGGCCTGCTGCGCTGGGTCTGGCAGCCCCACCCACCGGGCTGAGAGCCGGTCTCTAATGGGCTTGCGTTTGAACCAGGTTCCTCCCCTCGGGTCTGGGAGATTTGGGGGCAAGTCACTGATGTTCTCTGGGCTTCAAGTTGTTCATCACATCAGCCGCGGGAAGATCCGATGAGATAATATATGCAAAGCGCCGGACACAGAGCCTGGCTGTGGCGCTCAGGGACACCATGCTGCCCACCCAGCAGCCACCTGCTGCTTCTCCGCGGGCTGAGCGCTGATCCTGCCACCCCGCTGAGCCCAGCCCATCACGGCTCGCCCATTCTGGTCTGCCAGAGATTGGTCCAAGGGGAGCATGTGACCTGGTTTTGACCAATAGGATGCTATAGGGGAGTCTGCTGGATGAGGGCTCCAGGGAGATTTTCTTCCCTAAGGAGTGTTGGCCATGCAGGCCCTGGACACAGCCATGGGGGGAAGGGAATGCTTGAACCCGGCTGCCACCTCGTGCCAAGGAGCTGGCAAAAAGCCAGCGTGCTGAGGATGGCAAAGGTCGGGGTTGGAGGACTCCAGGGCTGACCACACCAAACTTCTTTTTAAGTAAAATGATAAATGTCCTTATGACTGAAGCCATTGCCAACGAGCTAATGACACCTCATGGTCATAGGATGGCTGCCACAGCCCCAAGCACCACATCCCTAATAAAGTTGAAGACAGGAAGAAAGTGTTGGGTGGGGGGGAAATCCCCTTTCTGCTCGCGCTCTTCTGATCTGGGAAGGAAATCGTTCCTTGGAGGGATTCCCCTCACTTCGAATTGACCAGAACTGGTCATTCATCTGCTCCACCCCGCAAAGGAGGCTGGGAAAGTGAGTTACAACAAAGGAGGGTGGGATAATGTGGGACAATGCTTCAGCCCAATCTTAATCCCCCTCTGCGGCTGGACCCATCTCCTCCACCCCTAAACAGAATCAGCGTTCTGCCTTTGAGGGTGAGACAGCTGGCTGTTGGGCAGATGACAAATGGTGTTGCCACAGCATAAAACTCAGCTTCTTCCAAGAAACCTCACTGACACGGCCTTAAAGGGATTTAAACAGGAAAGGGCACAAACGTACAAGGACAGAGAATAGATAACGAGAAGGTGGAGGAGGAGTGACGGGGCCAGGAGCCAGCTGTGTGGCCTTGGGAGAGTCCCTTCCCCTCCCTGGGCCTCAGTTTCCCTGCAGTTTAGGGGAACATTTCTGGCTGGGAACTTGCCCCTACATGTGTCCCACCTGGGCCTGGAGGGAAGCAGGGGCCGTGAGTCCTTTGCTCCACTTGAGAAACGATCCGGAAAACCTTTGGGTTATTTTGGGGTCACACCTGGATGACGTAAAGGGGGTGGGTTTCAGGGGCTGGAGGAAACGCATCAGTCCTGGAGGTGCAGGAAATCTTCCAGCACCCTCCTGTAAAGGAGACCCTCGAAACTGATAAATTGCAGTGGGTGATACTAAAAGGATGTGTGGGAAGAGGGACAAAGAAGAACGATGGCTTTGAGTACCTCCAGGCTGCCTGGCACTTTAAATACATTTTCTTACTCTATTTCCTTATTCTCTGTGTGACCTTGGAGGGGTGCTTAACTACTCTGTGCCTTAGTTTCCCCATCTATGAAGTGGGATGTAGTTGAGACTGCTAGTTGTCGGTCAGAGTCCTCCGCTTCTTCCATAGTAACGCCCTCGCGGCTGAGCATGCGGCTGTCCTGATAAAAACTACATTTCCCAGCCTCCCTTGCTGTTAGACGTGACCAAGTTCTGACCAATGGGACGTGATCCCAAGCTATGCGGACAACTTCTACGTTGTGCCTTAAAGAGAAAGGACGTGCCTTTCCCCCTCGCCTTTTCCCTGTGGCTGGAAGGAGAATGTGAGGTCGGGGCGTCATGCACCCCGAGACCAGGGCCACGCCCTGGGGAGGGAGGACACCAGGGAGCCGCAGCCCCAGGCTGACAAGCGTGTCGTGAAGGCTCCCTGCGTGGAGCCGTGGAAACACCCGCGCACGGGCTGGGAGCAGAGTGAGCTCCCTGTGAGCGCACTGGGGGCCCAGGGCAGTGGTCCCCACCCAGGCGGTTTAGCACCCGGGGGACACTGAGTAATGTCTGGAGACGGTTTTGATCGTCGCGACTGGGAATGGGGACCCGCTCCTGGCACAGAGTGGGCAGAGGCCAGGGATGCTGCTGAGCATCCTACAGAGCCCAGGATAGCCGCCAGCAGAGAATTAGCTATCCGGCCCCAAATGTCCGCTGTGCCGGGTCGAGGAGCCGGGTCTGATGGGGTGACGTCCACCGCCCAGCTCGCGCTCGGGGGGGGGGGGGCGATGGGGGCACAGGCCGGTTGGCGGGAGGGGGGCTTTGCATCGGGGCGACCTGTGACCTCTGCACCTTCCCGCAGCTCCGACGGCTCCCAGGCGGGCGAGACGTGTTCCAACAGCTCTGCCTCCCCCGCACGCCCGCTGCCAGCCAGGCGCGTTTCCGGGGGGTGGGCGGAGGGCGCGGTGCCACCCGAACGCAGGCCAGCTTTCCCGGGGGCGCAGGGGGGCCTGCCCGACGAGAGAGGGCCCAACGCCGCCCAGGGCTCGTGCATCCTTGAGGAAACGGCCTCCTGAAGAAAAATCCGAATCTCCCCTCCCCGATTTCCCAGGATGTGGTGAGCCCCCACCTTCTGGGATGGCAGGGCAGGCTTCTAGAACCTTCCATCCCAGCCACACAGAAACCCAGAGACCGGAGCAAAATCTAACCCCCTGAGGAACTCTGGGCATTTGCTGAAAATTCGAGAAGTAGTGCCCACGCTGTCTGTTCAGAGGCGTTTCTCGGTGAGCAGTCATTCATTGACTTGAACACCCGCTGCACCCAGCGGCTCGCCCACCCCGGCCTTCCCACTGCCACCTGGGCCTCTTTGCTGAGGGCTCCCTCTGGCCACCGGCGTCCGTGGAACCCCCGAAGGACAAGCCTGAAGCGCCCAAGAAGTGGTGCCTCGGCAGCAGGGCTCAGCCAGTGACGTGGTAGGTGGCGGGTGCAAACCGGTTGCCTGGCCCCTGGTGGGCATCCCTTGGGCGTGTCCCACGCTGGTCCCAGAGTTCCCTGGTGGGCCCGAGCCTCAGCCACCCACAGCACAGCCTGCTCGACCGTCCCCTGTACTGGCTGCCTTTCCGTCCCTGTCTCGTGTCCCCTTTCCCTTGCTTCCTGGGGTCACCTCCCAAAGGACTTGAGCCCATGCCTCAGGGTCTGCAGCCGGGGGCACCCAGCCCGGGACCGCCCCGTCCTATGAGTCAGACACAAATATTTGCGGATCAGAAGGGATGTGGCTGCTGGCTCTGGGAATTCACAATCAGATGGAAAGCTAGATGCCACTCGAATAGTCACACAAAAGCAGAATTAAAAATGGTGATGAAGATTGGGCCTGTGAAGAAACACGAGACCCTGTTGATAAGACCCTCCAATGGCTGCCCTCTGCTCCCAGGTCAAAATCCAGAGTCGTCATCGTGGCCTCGAGGCCCTGCCGGCCTGCCACCAGGCGAGCTCTCTGAGCTCACTCTCCCCCTCTGCTCCAGCCACAATGGCCTCCTGTCTGTTTCTCAATTGTGCTGGGCATTCTTCTGCCTCAGGGCCTTTGCACTTGCAGTTCCCGCTCCCTGGTATGCTTTCTCCAGATCTTCCCATGGCCGGCAACTTTTTCTTGATTCAGTCTTGATTCAGACATCACCTCTTCAGGGAGGTCCCCCCACCCCGTCACTCTCTTACTACGTTGCCTTGTTTGTTCACACCACAGCACATATCAGTCTGAAGTTGTCTTGTCTGTTTGCTTGTTCATTGAATGATCCCCAAACGGGAGCTCCGTGAGAGCAGCGGCTGTGTCCTCAGTGCCTGGGACAAATCCTCGAGCAGAGTGGATGATCGTTGGATAAGTGGTTTAAAGTTTAAGTGATGGAAAGAAACAATGAATGAATGAATGATGGAAGGATGTTTGACAAGGGGACGGAATCTTGCATGGAAAATCAGGGAAGGCTTCCCTGAGGAGGGGACACTGGAGCTGAGGCGTGAACAGGGATGGGGTATTAACTGGGGCAAAGGGGCAGGAAGGGCCACGAGGCAGAGGAAACAGCATGTGCAAATGGGCAGAGGCGGAACCCCAGAGGGAGGCCACACCGGAGCCTGCAGGGGACAAACTGACGGCAACCCGAGCCTTCTCTTGTTGTTGTTTTCTCTTTTGTTCATTATGTTTTTAATTGAGGTATAATTGACGTATAACATTATATTAGCTCCAGGTGTACGACGTAATGATCCGGTATTTGTATACACTGTAAAATGATCACCACGATAAGCCTAACACCCGTCACCGCACAGAGTTACAGTCATGGTTTCTTCCTGTGGTGAGAACTTCTAAGATCTAGTCTCTTAGCGACGTCCCCATATGCAATACGGTGTCGTTAACTGCAGTCCCCACGCCGTCCGTGACGTCCCCGGAACTTAGGTATTTTACACCTGGCAGTTTGTACCTTTTCACCCCCTTCACCCATTTTGCCCGCCTCCCAGCCCCCACCTCTGGCGTCCGCCACTCCGCTCTCTGTGCCTATGAGGGCAGTTGGTTTTGTTTTTTCTTTAGATTCCACACGTAAGATCAGACAGCATTCCTCTTTCTCTGTCTGCCTTATTTCACTCAGTGGAAGGCCCTCAAGGTCCATTCAGATTGTTGCAAATGGCAGGATTTCCTTCTTTTTGCGGCTGAATAACATGCCGTGGTGTGTGTGTGTGTGTGTGTGTGTGTGTGTCTCACCCGTCTTTATCGTTTCATCCACTGACGGACCCTGAGGTTCTTTCCACGTCTTGGCCGTTGTGAATGATGCTGCAGTGAACATGGGGTGCAGGTAGCTTTTTGAATTAGTGTTTTCCGTTTCTTTGGATAAATATCCGGAAGTGGCATTGGGGGATCGCATGGTAGTTGTATTCTTAATTTTTTGAGGAACCTCCATACCACTTTCCATAGCCGCTGCGCCAGTTTACCCACAATGCACAAGGGTCCCCTTTTCTCCACATCCTCACCAGCACCCATTGCTTCTCTTTTCAATGGCAACCATTCTAACAGGTGTGAGTGTGTCTCATTGTGGTTTTGATTTGCGTTTCCCTGATGATCAGTGATGTTGAGCACCTTTTCCGGCACCTGTTGGCCATCGGTACGTCTTTTTTGGAAAAATGTCTATTCAAATCCTCTGCCCATTTTAATCAGATTGTTCAGTTTTTTGCTATTGAGTTGTATGAATTCTTTATATATTTTGGATATTAGCCCCGTATCAGATATATGATTTGCGAATATTTTCTCCGATTCATTAGATTGCCTTTTCATTTTGTTGACCGTTTACTTTCTGTGCAGAAGTTTTTTAGTTTGATGTGGTCCCACTTGTTTGTTTTTGCTTTTGTTGCCTTTGCTTTTGGTGTGAAATCCAAAAAAATCATCACCCAGCCTGTCGTCAGGGAGTTCGCCGCCTGTGTGTTCTTCTAGGAGTTTCATGGTTTCAGGCCTTACATTCAAGTCTTTTATCCATTTTGAGTTAATTTTTGTATTGTCTTGTAATTTTTTGTTAAGACTTTTCTGCATACTTTCGCACCTACTATGTGCCAGGCTCATGAGTACACAGGGAGCAACGGAGGCCCATTGCTCTCCCCCTGGAGGTTCCAGTCTGGAGGGGAAGACAGACAACAACCGACGAGCTGGGCAGGTGTTCATTCCCGACGATGGGGTTGCCCCACAGAGCCTCGTGGTGCATCACACGGTGGACACTCATTTCCTACAGTGCCCCTCAGATGCCGCGTGGAAGCACATGTGGCACACACCTGCACACACAGGCACACGCACAACATATGAAGACTTCCCGGAATTGCCCGTGGAAAGGAGGGGAAAAGGACATTCAGTACAGCTCCTTTTGATTTTTAACAATGTAATTAACCCTCCTCCACCAATGTGATCCCCATGGGCGCAGGGCCGCGGTTTCCTGAGCTCAGGAAAGGCTGAAACGAGGCTGCACGGTCCATGTGACAGCGGCTGCGCTGGTGTACCTCCCCCCACCTCCCCGCTCCCGTTTGACGAGGCCAGGTCCGTCACCTCACGGCTTCCGTACTGAGCGCTGGGAAGGGCCCAGCTTTTATCTCCTGGCCTGTGGGTGCAGGACTCCCCAAGGTCACAAGAAGGCTCCAGCGGGGTGCTCGGCCCCGCCCCCGTGCAGCCCCAGCAGAACTGATCCCACTCCACGACTGCTGTCGCCCAAGCGTCGTCACCAGCAGCTGCGGAAGGCGCTTTCCTCCTGCTCGCCAGGGCCTGCAGGACAGTCGGCCCGCGGGGGGCGTGGGGTTGAAGATGCTGCCCTTCCCTGGGAGCCGCAGCCAGCAGTGACCAGAGGACGCTGAGACCTGAGGTTCCTGATGGTCCTCTGTCCCCAGAGAGGAGGAGTCCTCGGCCTCCACGCTCAGGCCCTCGGACAGAGGAATCGTAACCCACGGACTGCGCAGACGTGCCGGAGGAGACACAGGAGCGCGAGCCCACCCAGAGACCGAGGCGGGCGAGGCGTAGAGAAACCACGTGTTGCTGGACAGCAACTGACTCTTGTCTCAAGGTCAAGCAGACGGCAGGGAGGGGTGGAGACTGGGGCACGCAGGTGAGTGGATGTCCCATCTACAGGGACAGTGCCGCTCGGTGCCATCTGATTCCCACCGATGAGGTCTGCAGGCCCAAGGCCGCCAGACTGTTCCCTTTTGTGTCAGAGAAGACAGAAGTTCAGACTTTTATATGAAATCTCCCACTTTCTAGAGGTTGGCAGTCAATTTAATTTCTGTGCGTGTGTGTGTATTATTTTTTAACACTGTTAAGAATGATCAAAATACACATCCATAGTTGGGACCGGCAGTTTGTGACATCTATGTCACAGAGCCTTGAGAAGGATGGAGTCCAACCATGGCCTACTGGTCCAGCTTATGCAATGACTAAATGTTTGTCGACTGACTAAGTGACTGGCAGTGGGCTCATTGAAAATCTCCAAAACACGACCGTCATTCCAACAATCCTTATGTTTATTCCAATGCAATTTTATTTTTCCCAATCACCCCGTCCCTCCAGTGCCTTTGCATTTCCTTGACTACTCATGTTAACAAGTTGTTGAACTCATTAAACGCCTACTGTGTGCTAGGCTCTGGGAAACAATTCTACGGGAAGTTGAATTAGCCAGGTCCCTGCCTCCGGGTTGTGCAGAGTCCAGTGGAGGACCGTTCCCAGGAAAGACGATCAGAGGCAGAGGCTGGGTCTGCCATGTTCCCCAAGTGCCCTCTGAGCCCGGAACAGGGCCTGACCTACTGGCGGCGCTCGATGCGCGCTGTCCAACTGAGTGAGTACAGGGCCGCAGAGCTGTGTTACATGCATCCTCAATAGCAGAAAATCTCAGTCATTACAACGGTTTGCGGCTCCAAAGGGCACAGTACATAAACACATATACAGCTCGTCTGTGTATTAATATTTCATTGGGGGAAAGGAGTTAACAATTAGGAAAAAAGTATCTAAAAGTCTCCTGGGATGGGGTAGGTTGAGAACCACTGTTCTAGAGGGAAGCATGGGGCTCTGGAGCACAGAGTAGGGCCCTTAACACAGCCCGGGAGATCATGGAATGCGTCCTGGGGGAGGAGGTGCTCCAACTCGTTCTTAAATGATATGGAAAAAGTCAGCTAGATGAGGCATCAGCAAACCTTCTCTGCAAGGGCCAGAGAGCAAACATTTAGGTTTCCAGGTCTCTGTCCCAAGCACTCAGTTCTGCTGTTGTGGATCAGAAGCAGCCACAGACAATAGTGAAACGAGTGGATGGGGCTCTGTCCCAATAAAACTTTATTTACAAAAACAGACGATGGGCCAGATTCAGCCCCCAGGCCATGGCTTACCAACCCAGGCTCTAAATGTTGGGAACGGACAGGCCACCAGAGGGAAGAGCTTGAGCAAAGGTGTGGAGACGTGAAAGAGCACGGGGAATTAGGAAAGAGCCAACATTGTGGTTTTCCTTCTCCCTGGGGCACAGAAAGCGATGTCGCTGTTTACACAAAGACTTGTGCTCTCTCACTCAGGCTGAGCCCAGGATCCTGAGTTCATCCAATGCACCGGTATTTATTGAGTGCCCACTACGTGCCAGGCATCGTGCTAGGCACTAGGGACGCAGCAGTGAGCAAGATCGCCTCTGTGCCCTCAGGGCCTGAAGCCAAGCCAGGCATATAGTTTTTGTTAAATAAATGTGTTGAATAAATGGGTAGATAGGTGATTGGATGGATGGATGGGTAGATGGATGGATGGATGGGTGGGAGGATGGATGGATAGATGGATGGGTGGGTGGATGGGAGGATGGATGGGTGGGTGGATGGATGCATGGGTAGGAGGATGGATGGATGGGTGGGAGGATGGATGGATGGATGGATGGGTGGGAGGATGGATGGATGGATGAGTGGATGGATGGATGGATGGATGGATGGATGGATGGATGGATGGGTGGATGGATGGATGGATGGATGGATAGGTGGATGGATGGATGGATAGATAGATGGATGTGAGGATAGATTGATGGGTGAGTGGATGGATGGGTGAGTGGATGGATGGATGGATGGGAGGATGGATGGGTGGGGCGGTGGGAGGATGGATGGATGGGTGGATGGATGGGTGGATGGGTGGGTGGATGGATGGATGGGGGGTGGATGGATGGGTGGGTGGATGGATAAATGGATGAGTGGGTGGATTGATAGATGCATAGATGGATGGGTGGGTGGTTGGAAGGATGGATGGATGGATGATGGATGGATGCATGAGTAGCAGAGACAAACACTAAACACTTAAACGAACAAATAAGCAATTAAATCCAACTTCCTCACGAACTGTGTGACTTTGAAGAGGTTACTTAACCTCTCTGTGTCCCAGGAGGTTCATACAAGCAAAGTGCAGGCCCAGCACATAGCAGCTGCTCTACAGATGTAGCTGCTGCTATTATCTTAGGTCAATATGCTATTAAATCAATACCCGATTAAAGAAACCGGATAAGTGCTACGCAGGCACAGCACAGACGCACGAGAGGGAGGGGGGCTGCTTTGGCGCAGGCGCGGCTCCGAGCGGGGGAGGTGGAGGGAGGTCAAGGCCGTCCCGGCCACATCCTGTGAGAGTCTCCCAGAATGAGCAGCCTTTGGGCCTCCGGAGGCAGTTAATTACAAATACCTGCCCGGGGGAGCAGGCGGTGTCGGCCCTAATGGGAGTCGGGGTGTAAGGCGCTTTGAAGTCGGAGGATAAAAGGGGAGACGGGGTGAAGCTCCGGTCACAGGGCCAGGGCACCCACCGGAACCTGCGTGTGAACCCCGAGAACCAGACTCATGCTCTCAGGCCTGCGGGGTGCCAACCCTCTCTCGGATCCTGAGTGGAGTCCAGGAGCAGGGGGAAAGCCCTGTGGGGGCAGGGGGGGAGGGGGCGCAGGGCAGGGGGTGGGAGCCAGACTCCAATAGCACGCTTCAAGTGGTGGGCCCAGCGAGTGAGGACGCGGGGTGCTAAGTCAGGATCGGATGTTTCCAATCTCGTCACATTGTTGCTTATATTGTCGTTGTTACCTGCCACTTACCTGCTGGATGACCCTGGGCCAGTTGCTGACCCTCTCTGAGCCTCAGTGGTCTCTTCTTTAAAATGGGGTGATTACAGTGCAGCGGTGCTAGAAGCAGGTAAAGCCCATGGCACAGAGCGGAGGTAATACTTCTCTTGGCAGACGCTGAGGAAGCCAGTACCTCGGGCCGGGCCCCACTTCAAGCACGCTGTATGCATTAACTCCTTTAACCCTCACAAAGATTATCTTCATTTTCCAGACAAGGACCTTGGGGCCACCGGGGACAGCCATGCACTGCCTAGCTCGGGGGTGCCAATCACACAGACCATGATGAGAACAGCACCCCTGAGGCTCTGATGCACAGAGAGGTTAAGTTGCTTGCTCAGGGTCACACAGCTAATACACAGCAGAATGGAGATTAGACCCCAGGCAGCCTGGCTCCAGAGCCTGGCTCCTAACTCTGAATCAACGTGAGCCTGCGTCAAGATGGTAGTTGTAATGGAGGGTTTCTGGGATGCACAGAAATTGATTTTCTCTTTGCCCGGCCAGGCAGGCATCAAGTCTCAGTCCACCAGTGTCTTGTTTCTCTCTACCCCAAAAGCCTGTATATTTCTGGGGACTTTTGATGTTTCTACTGTCTTCCAATTTTCTAAGAGCATTGCATCTATGTTTTGGTTTGTTGCGCACACCATAATCCGGGGGAACCTGTGCAAATGCCAGGACGTCAAAATTCTGAGATTGGCACTGGACGGGTCCCCAGCTCCACAATCCCATGCTCAAGGCCTTCACTTGACTGATGGGCTCAGAGAGGCAAACTGACTAGCCCAAGGTCACACAGCTAGGACGTGGCCGAGCTGGAACAGGTCTTCCAGACTCCAACCTCATTCTTCTCAATCCCCACATCTGAATCTCAGACGGGTGGCCCAAAGGCCAAATGCAGCCCACAGCCTATCTGGGTTGGCCTGCATGGTGTTTTCAAAAAATTAGAATTTATCACCATCATTTAAAGAAAGGAATATTTCCTGGAATAATATTCAGAATATTTAACCAGACCGGTCTGGGCATCCGATGCTGCAGTCTAGTCAAAGCTATGGATATTGCAAGAAAAAGCAGCAAGAAAAATGAAAAGGCCTGGAAAAGGCAGAGCTATGGAGACACTAGGAAGATCAGCGGGGGCCAGGGGTCAGCACGGAGGGAGGGAGGAACGGGCGGAGCACCGAGATGTTTGTTGGGGGAACTACGATACATGACACTATCAGGGCGGACACATGGCACGGCACCTTTGTCCAAACCCACAAAACGTACAACAGCAAGAGTGAGCTGAGCCCTGAGGCGAACGCTGACCCTGAGTGACAGGGATGTGCCACGTGGCTCATTGACTGTAGCAAACGTCCCGCTCTGGGGGGGAGGAGTTGAAAGTAGGGGAGTCTGGGGGGCAGGGTCCTATGGGAACTCTCTGTGACTTCCACTCGATTTCGTTGTGAACCCAAAACTCTCTGAAACATAAGGGCTCTTTAAAAAAGCTAGGAGGTCTGGCTACACAGCGCCAGGTTCTCCCCGGACCACCCCGGGCTGAGCCCCAGGCCCCGAGCCACCCCCTCCCAGCGGCCCAGCCTGGCCCATCGTCCCCCGGTGACTCAGGCCTGACAGGATTCTGCAGAAGCTCCGGGTGGGAAGGAGGAGCGGGTGAAAGCGTGGCCCGTGAGGAGGAGAGAGCAGCCAGGGCGCCTCCGCCAGCCCCTGCCCCTCGCCTCGGGCCGGCCTCCTGGCCTCCTGGCCTCCTGGCCTCGGGCCCGGGCCCCATCCGGGGGTGAGCCTCTCCTGATCCAGGCCATCGGCCCGGGCCTGCGGTGGGCGGCCGCGCTCTGCACCCAGGCAGGCAGAATCAAGGCCTTCGAGTCTGAAACGATGCCAACCATGAGATTAGAATAAAAACGGGCAGGACAGGAACAATCGGAAGCTGCTTTATTCCTCCCGAGAAACTGCCCCCACGGCCACGCCCTTCCAGAGAAATCAGACAGACTTCTTCTTTGATGGTTTACTTGTCCGATCACTCATTCATTCAACATTTATTGAGCATCAAGCATGTCCAAAGGACACGCAGGACAGAGACAGCAGGAAAGCTGCAGAAGGGGGGAACGGCCCACTGTTGCTTGTCCCTGACCTCTGTCCATGTCCCCGTCTTCAGGTAACAGCACCCCAGTTTTCCTCCAGGGCACCCCTCCTCCCCACTCTCTCTCTTCCTGCGGCTGAGGAGGGAGCGGGCTGTCTCCCCACCCAGAGCTGCAGCCAAGAGCATAAGCCACCCTCGGGCCCAGGGATTGGTTCTGGGATGGGCACATGACCCAAGGCCAGCCAACCAGAGGCAACCCGCAGACTTGGGCTGGGACCACACAGCAAAGTCAGCTTCTATCCATTTGGCTCGCTGACAAGGCAGAGTGAAAGCCCGGGGATGCTGGGACTCTTTGCCACCACATGGGTGACCCTAACTGACACGGAAGCATCAGAGCTGAGAGCTGAGAGAGCAGGGCTCCTGAACAACAGGTGCACATCTGGATCCAGCCATTCCTGAAGCCGAGCCCATGTCAAGACTTACGTAAACCAATGCATTCACACACACACGCACGCGCACGAACACTTTAGTTCTTAAACCATTTCTGGAAAACAAATAGCTACAGCCAGAGCAGACGGCGAGAAATCCATGTAAAGTGCTCCGCGAGGTGAAAGGAGAGAAAAGCAGCACTGGCTTCCGGGAAGAGGCAGCCCTTTGTTTTCATTCCCCAAAAGTTCATTTTCATTGGAGTTTTGATATTCTAATAACAACTACCATTTACTAAAGGATTACCAGGCGTCAGACCCTGGGCTGAGCCTTCTCCCAGCCTATTATCCTCACAACAGCACCAGGAAGTCAATACTGTGGTTCTTACTTTACGTAAAACAAAACTGAGGCTCAGAGAGGTGAAGTGAATTGCCCAAGGCCACACAGCAGTTAGATGATGAAACACTGACTCCAAAGCCCGAGCTTGTCCCCCCTCTGCAGCATCGCCTCATCTCCATATTGCCAACATTCTGAAGTTTTGCCCCAAAATGTGCCACCAAGAGACGGTAATCAGGTATTTGAAGACAAAAGTAAAGGGGTGGCCCTGCAGATATGCCCCCAGAGCCACTTCCAGGAGGGCCTTGTGGCTCAGCCTTGGAGAGGGCGGCCGGCAGCCGGCGCCTGCAGAGGAGGGTCCTGCCCTTCTGTGGGGAGAGTGACCCAGAGCACCTGGGAGGAGAAGGGTGGCTAGTGGCACCAGGTGAGGAGGAGGACACAGATGGCAGGGAATGAGGCCAGAGGGCCGCGAGGCCGGCACACGGGCTTGACGAACGGCGCAGAGCCGCCTCGGGTCCGCAGGAGCCGGCGATGGAAACAAAGCCCCTGGCCTGAAGCCGTGAGAGCCCCAAGCCGGAGGCAGCAGAGCGAGGCGCCCGGTGGCTTGCCCCCAGGCCGGCCCTGGAGCCCCGGTTAGGAGGCAGCCTTTATTTTCTGCTCCCTTGGGACGTGAAGTCTCGGAGGAGGGCAGGGCCGGCTGCAGCCCCACAGAGAGTCTTCGGCAGAGGCAGGATTCGAACTCCGGCCTTCTTGTCACAGCTTCCACTGTAGTTGTGGGGGAGGGCGGCACAGGGGGACAATAGTGGCTCCAGATGCCCAAGGCCTTGGGGGCCAAGATTGGGGATTTGCCACCCCGGGACCCTGTGGTCGGCAGGCACAGCATCCATTCCCTCCTTCCTCTCACCTTCCACGGCGGGGACCAGACCCTCGTTTTCCCAGCATCCCTTGCGGCTGGGCTGGGCCTGAGGTCAGGCACTGACCGGCCTGCCGAGGGGGGTACAGGGGGCGCCAGGGCTCTGGGAAAGCTTGTACTTCGGGGTGAAGGGGCAGATGTGGCTGGTGCTGCCCTTCCTCCTCTTTCCTGCCTTGAGAAGTGCTGAAGCCTCATCCTGAAACCCTGAGGGAGAAGCCAACAGAACCGCAGAGACGCCAGCGAGAGCTCTGACCGTCTCGAGCCGCTGAATCCAGGTCAGCAGCTGCCTGCCTCTCAGCTCTGTCACGTGGGGAAAAGAACCCTTGCTTGTTTGAGCTGCCGTCAGTTGGGTTTCCAGTTACTTGCAGCCAAACGCATGTCTGTCTGTCCCAGTCACCTCCTGGGGACCACAGGCTGCCCTGGAGCCCCAACACGTACGGAGACACTGGGGTCTGGAAGGGAGAGGAAACTTCCCCGGGTCACATGGTGGAGTCACGAGTTTAGTGACTCACCACTCAGTGCTCCTTCTCGGCCACACCTCCCGGTCTATTTCCTTCCACTCGGGCTGCTGCAGACACGGCCAACAGCTGCTCTGTAAACTAAACAGAAGCCGCAATGAGTGATGACCTTGCCCCGAATCCTCCCCCCTCTTACGTAAACAGCCCCCAGACCACGGTGTCCGTGCCTCTGGACCCAGGACAGCTTCCCACATCCTTTAAAAAGACGAGATTACCCAACGGAGGGTCTGTGCTCCTGGAAAGCTGTGAGGCATGAATCACGGAAGCAGAATGTTCGAGGCCAGGAGTCTGCCTATCACACACGAGGCCCAGTCCCCGGGCTCGCACCGAGCTTCTCCACTGAAGCGATGACTCATTGACAGCTTGCGGTCAGCTCTGACACTCAGATCATTTTCTGCTCTTCTTGTGCCCAACTGGTGGCCTTTAATTAAGTGCTGTCAACTTCCTGTCTCGGTCCGTGTTGCCTTTCTCCCTATTTTTAGAGGATTGTATGAATACTAAAGAGATAATACTAATAAAATGTATTCTGAGTGCTTTAAATCAATTTAAAATTTTTTTTCTTAAAAAATCACTAAGATAAGTAGTAGTACTATTTATATTTTATGGATGGAAAACTGAGGCTTAGAAAAGTTGTCACTTTCCTGGGGTAACAGAGCTATTTGGTGGAGCTGGAATATGACCATGAGTGTGTTCTTGGAGTCCAGCTCTAAAGGACACAGCCAAGTGGACACATTAGGATAGTTTCAGAGGCTCCATTATTACAGTTTATAATAACATTTATTGTTTATTTAAAAGACATCTGGAGATTAGAAACCCTAGGGTGTATTTGACATCTCAAGGTTGTCACAAAGGATCAAGGCTCTTTGCACCCTCCCTCTCCGCCGTCAAGTTGCAAGTCAGCAACTCATCCTTAGGCTGGTCATCTTGTGTCACAAGATGGCTGCCACAGCTCACTCATCACCTCTTCACACAGCATGTCCAAAGCAAGAGGGGAAGAAGAGGGGCAAATAGGTCTCTCTTTATGTTCCTCTTTCTTATCAGAGAGGAAATTCTTTCCCAGAAGCCCCCAGCAGAACTTCCCTTTGGCCAGAACTGGGTCACATGACCACCCCTAGACCAACCACAGGTCCAATCGGAGAGCCATGGTGCCTTAAACCAAACGTGGGTTATTCCCGAGGGCTGGGCACACGGCCAGCAGAACAAAGTCAGGGTTCCGTCAGCAGGAAGGAAGGGGGAAATGGGAGTTGGCAAGACGACCCCAGGCTCCGACACCCCAGCGTTTTGAAACATTTAGCAAAGGCCCCACTGCACGTTTCCAGGATTATTGTAGGTGGTACACGGATGAAGTTGTGGGGTTTTATAAATTTTAGTGTTTATTAGGTATTTACACATATTTGAAAAAAAAATACATACATAGCTGATTCAGCAGAACTGTGAATTCCTGAATATTATTTCTTCAGATGAAACCATTGTATTTAAGGTTTTTTGAAAATTATTTGAGTTAAAGAAAACTATTAAGTAAATAATAGTTCATTTACTTCGAGATCTGGCCACTGTAAGGGTAGGAAGCCCTGTTCTGTGTTATCCTGCTTGGCACTTCTTCCAACTTCTCCGAGGCCTTCTGCCTTCAGACTCCCTCTTGAGGAAAATAAACACCCACAAAGATTTTTGCATCATCTGCAAATATGATTCAAATCAAGCCTCGAGCTCAAATATAATCCAGGCTCCTCGTCCGGGAAGGGCAGGAATCTTGACTCCCAGCCTTCCTGGTATTTCACCTCTGTCTCCGTGGTTTTACGGTTTTATGGGGTCTGGCCCTCCTGTTGCAAGCGGCCGCAAATCCTATTTCTGAAAGAACAAGATATAAATAATAAACAGAGGGACCACAGGAGATTTCTTGTCCTTGTCAGGAATTTTTAAACTTTCCGAAGACACGAACTCTTGTCACTTAAACAAGAATTTGGGAGTCCATCGTAAACACTGGATAAATAAACTCTGGCCTCGCGATATAATGAAATATGCTGGCGGCTTTGTCGAAAGAAATGAGATAGATCAATATATGCTGATATCGAGAGACCCCCGGGATCTACGGGCACAGAAGAGAGCAGAGCAGCGCACAGTACAAACCAGCGGTCAGCAGACTTCATCCGTAAAGCGCCACAGAGGAAACACTCTGGGCTTTGCGGGGCCCACGGTCCCTGTTGCATCAACTCAATCCCGCAGCCACAGACAGCATGTCGACACACGGACAGGACCACGTCCCAATAAAACTTTATCCGTGGACACTGAGATTTTCACGTCATAGAATTTTCACGTGTCATAAAGTGTTACCCTTCTTCTGATTTTTTTCAACCACTTAAAAATGTAAGAAAATGTCAAAATCATCATCAGCTTGCAGGCTGTGCAAAAACAGGCAGCGGGGTGAGATTAGGCCTGAGGACCAGAGTTGATCCCCCGTATAAACCACTGACACAAAAAGAAGTGATACAGAAACATGGGAAACAGAGGGAGAGACGACACTGCATACATGTCTGCATGTGGGGTGATACACGTGTGTGGAGAGAGAGTATTATTTACAGACGTGAAAGGATGCACGAGGAGCCAGCAACGGCAGGAACTTGCAGAGAGAGGCGCTGGGAACAGCCAGACAGAGGCTGGGAGGACAGCTTTCCCACCACGACCCTTCTGTTCTGTTTGAATTCCTCTCCATGTGCTCGTGCTACTTTCACAAAGCAGAAAACATCTGCCGAAGCAAAAAGGATTCTATGCACCACAGCCAAGGAAATGGGAAGATCGACAGAAATGCACCCGGGCACCACGGGACAACTCCGGGGGGTACCATTCGCGGGCTCCTTCATAGAACGGAACCCCGGGAGCGGGGCAGGGCCCACCCTGTGCAGCAGCCCTGGTCGCCACAAAATCAACATGGAGACTTTGGATGCAGTGAAATTAATAAGTAAATATTGAGGGAGGCGGCGGGTGGAAGCTGTGGGCGGAGCAATAAAATCTCGCTATTTCCGTTTTATGCTGTTCCTTATCGGGGTCACAGTAAAACCAATGTTCTGCCAATATTTACTTTTGATCTTTGCTCCGGAGTGAAGGAGAGATGCCCAGGCCCGGTGTAAATGTGAGGGTGGAACTGAGGGTGTGAGACAAGAACGGAGCTCAGCCTGAAACAAGAAATACGATCTCCTGGAGAACCTAAACAGGGAAATGCCACTTGTTTCTCAGAAGCACTTAGAGGCCGAGTCTGCGGACTCAACACCCTCCCTGGGAACCCCAGGCAGCTCTCCCAGGAACGTGGGGCTCCACGAAACTCACTGGACGCACTTTGACCCAGATTAGAGGTCACGAAGCGCAGTCTCCCACCCAGGTAGCCAGCAGATGTGGATTTGCGATCAGCAATAGTTTCAAAATCAAGATATTTCACGTAAACATAGACGTTTCTGGCTTCCCTTGGAATCCTTAGGGCTTGGCCACAGTGGCCCACATTCCACATGGAAACTTAGGCTGTAGCCGAGGGGCTAGTTGTAGCTTTCAGATGGGACAAGGGCTACGAGTTTGCCACAGTCCCCACCACTCCTTGTCACCCTCCACCAGGACTGCTGCACCCACTTCTTTTTCTTTATACTTCATTCGCTCAACCAATATTTACCGAGCACTTCCTCTGTGCCAGCACGGAACTTAGAGCTGGAACAAAACAAAGATTCCTCACTTCATGGAACTTATGTTCCAATTGTGAAGACAGATGATGATTGAAAGGAGAAAAAATATATAAAATGCCAGCTAGTGACAAATTCTATGGAGAAAAATAAGGCAGCAAAAGTTGAGAGAGACTGTTATACGTGGTCAAGAAGGGCCTTCCTGGGAAGGCAACATTTGAGCCAACACCTGAAGCAGGTGAGGAAGCAAGCCTTGAGGATATCGGCAGGAAGAATGTTCCAGCCAGAGAGCACAGCCAGTGCAAAGGCCCTGCGGCAGGGCTGTTCCTCTAGTGCGGCTGGAGAGGAGTGAGCAAGGGGGAGGGAGAGGTGAGGCCAGGGAGGTGATGGGGTACGAATCTTGTAGGGCCTCGTAGGATCTTCGGCTTTTACTCTGAGTGAGGTGGGAGACATGGAGGGTTCCGAGCAAAGGAGGGACATGGTCGGACTTAGATTTTAGAGACCCCCTCTGGCTGCGTGAGGTGAATGGACTGTGTGCGTGCAGGCGGCAGGGTGGGGGACAAGAGCGGAGGCCACTGAGGCCCTACCGCAGAAGTCCCGGCACAAGACAATGGGGGCCAGACCAGGGCCGGGCGTGGAGGCTAGGAGGAGAGGCTGGATTCTGGACGCACTCAACTGCGGTTCCCGCCTGGCTTCCCTCGTTCCCTCTGCTCCAGCCACGTGTCCTTGCCCGATCCAGCCGCAGGACTGAATCTTTTAATCTCCCAAAAACCTACGAGTCCAACCGATTATTAAATAGCCACCAATTTACAGATGAGGAAACTGAGGCACAGCCAGATGCAGTCCTGTTCACACAGCATATTTTCTACAGAGGCTCAAAGCTGGATCTCCCAGCCCTCATGATCATCTTTTTTGAAAAATAGCTTTATTGAGATATAATTCACATACCACAAAATTCACCGTTTTGAAGTACACAGTCCGGTGGGTCTCGGCGTCTTCACCGCGTGGCCGCCCATCATCACTGTCTAATTTTAGATCATCGTCCTCCCCGGAAAAGAACCCGCCCCCTAGCAGCCCCCGCCTCCACCCCCGTCTGCCCCGCTTTGCACCCCGCCGGGTCGTCCACGTGGAGTCCGGCCGCGGGGCTGGGGGGGCAGGGGGTCTGCGCCTGGCCTTGTCCCCCCAGAGCGTCTTTGAGGTCCATCCGTGTCATAGCGTGTCGTGCGGTAGCGTGTGTCCACACTGCGTTCCTTTTCACGGCTGAATAATACTCCGCTGGGTGGAATCGCGTCCTCCGGGCACTGAACTTGCACGATTTCACGCGCACGCAGGGCCGAAAGGAGGAGGCAGAGGGCGAGGGTCCGAACAGCAAGGTGACTCAGCGGGCTCACCCTTTATGTCCCCTCCACCCGGCAGCTGCTTGGATGCACTGAGCGCTCCTAGCGCGCTCTCGTTTGGAGAAAATTTAAAGTGATTTCTGGGGTCCTTGTGACTCTACGGAGAGGAGAGGACTTGCTCCGCCCAGCAGGACTGGGGCGGCCTCGCAGGGGCTGCTGGACCCGCCCTTTTCCCACGAGGACGTCCCCGGAGCTGCGCCCCGGCCACCTCCAGCCTCGCGCGCCCCCGGGCTGGGCTGCGACTGCCGGGCGCTGGGAACCGCGGGAACCGAGGCGAGGAGCCGGGCGCCAAGGAGCGCGTGCCGCCTGCTTCCACTTATGTGACGTTCAAAAGGAGCAACAGCAACGTGCGGAGTCAGAATTCAAGGCCGTGGTTAACCCTGGGGGAGGATCTACTGGGAGGGGATGGGGAGGGGCCTTCTGGAACGTTCTGTTCGTTCATCTGGGTGCTGATTTCACGTGTTCGTCCACTTGGTGAGAATTCGCTGTGCGATGTGTGTGCTTTTCTGTGCAATTTAAGACAGCACACAGTGTTCTCGGAACACCGGCTGCGCTGTATGGCAGACACATTGTTTCACGTCCTCGCCTCCTATAGACATGTGTGAATGTTTAGAGGACTGGATGCAAAGTGCGGGAACCCGGATGGGAATCCTGGCTCTGCCACTGTTAAATGTGTGCTCAAGGCTGACAGGATCAGCCCCTGCTGACCTCTCCAACTGGATCTCCCAACACTCTTTGGTTTCCTAAGTTCCAGCCACACTGGCCACCATCCTGTTTCTCCCATAAGCAAAGCTTGGTGTAGCCTCAGGGCCTTTGCACAGGCCATTCCTGCTGCCTGGAACCATCCTCTCCCTGATTTTCTTGGGATGGTTCTTTTTTCTCATTCATGTCTCAATTCGGGGGTCACCTCCTCTGAGTGCCCCTCACTGACCCCTCCCCACGCCAGCCATCGTCAGTTACCTTCACTGGTCTCATTTTCTTCCCAGCGCCTCTAACCATCTGAAATGGCCAAATTGTTCCTCATGTCGCTGCTGCTGCTCACTCATTATTGGTTTGACTCTCCCTCTTGACCCACTGACTCCAGGAGATCAGGGATCTTGATGGTCTTGTTCATCGCTACCTTGTCATCACCTAAACCAACAAATACTCGTTGGATCAATCAATGAATCAATGTACACAGCGATCGATTCTACTTTATAGCATCTTCACGAGGTTCAACGAGAGGAGGTTTTGAAAGTGCATTTTAAGCAGCCAGGTTTCTAAACCGTGAGAGAACTCCAAGAGCCTTGTGTGAGTGTGGCTAACCCTACAGGGAGGGATCTAAACAGGCCTAGATGTCCCCTTGAGCTAGACCTTGAATAATCTGATCTGTGCTAAATTCACAATACTTTCTACAGCCATTTCCCTCCACATCTTTTGTCCTATTGGCCATTTGTCTGGAACAAAATCACTAATATTCTTATTTAGTTTATTTATTTCTAGACTATTACATTAACATGGTATTAAGTAATTCAAAAAGTACAAAGACTGCATAATGAGGAGTCTGTCTCCCTCCGACTCTTGACTTAGAGGCAGCTAACATTTCCAGATATCCAGTAGATGCTTCCAGAAAGTTCCTGTATGTAAACAGGCATGTAGGGAAAGAGATGCCCACATTTTCTGTTTACAGGAAAAGGCCCCGATCGTACATGCTGCTTTATACCTTTGCTTTTTCTTTTTTCTACTTTACAGTCTGTTTCCGTATCACTGCACGTTGAGCGGTTTTGCTCCTTTTAAAGGCCATGTGGCGTGTTATTGTCCCTTCCCCCCTTCGTCCTGCTGAGGGACACCAGGGCGGCCCGCTTTCGGCTCCTGCCGCAGGACAGTGGGGACTCTCCTCGCCGGACATCTTGGGGCCCAGGAGAGTCACCGGAGTCCCTCGGAGTCTGTCAAAGAACCCTGGGGGCTGGCCCTTCCCCAGCCTCATCCCGCCCTCCCTGCTCCCGGGTGTTTTGTTTGGGCCTTTTAAAGACTTTTTCAAAATTGACTTTGGCTTCTTGGCCTGAACTCTGAAGTGTTTGAGCTGATAAGACCGCGGGCTTGGCCGAGGGGGACAGAAGTCCACGGTTACCTCGGAGGCCAAGCTGGGGGGACAGCGGCCCAGAGCCTCCCCCTCCTCCGGCAGGGCGCGGGCAGTGTGGACAAGGGGAGGTGGCCCTGGGCCAGGCGGGCGGAAGGTGGCTCCTCATCGCCTCCTTTGACCTTCAGAAGCCATCGAGGGGCGCGGGAGGGCTGGCTTGTTGACCGGGCCCCTCCTAAACCAAACAAGATGCTGTGGGCAAGTCAGAGCGAAGTCCGGGCACAGCTCAGGCCCCACCGGGCACATCCCGGAGGGGCCTGGCCCCTGGGGAGCTGGGGGCGCAGCGGCCATCCGTCCCCATGGCCGTGGCAGACGACACTGGCACAGTCTCGACACGCTGCCCACCGTCATCTCCTCCCAGGATTTTACCTGCCTCGCTCTGACCGAGGGCCCTGGCCACAGAAATGAACAAGTCAGTCCAGGTCCCCACCTTCCAGAACTTTCCTCAGTCTGGAACAGCGGACAGGTGACAAACAGGCAAGAAGTGCCCACAGTGCTGGGCGCTACTTAGGGGACAGACAGGCACTGCCCGGCCTCAGGGGGGCCTCCCCAGTCTCGCCACATCCCAGCTGAAACCCCGTCTGGGGCTCCCCAGGGTGCCCCAGGATTCCCAGGGCCCACAACCCCTCATGACCTGGCCCTGCCCACCTCTGCAACCAGGTCCGTGTCATCGGCTTGTCAGCCCTGCATGCCCGCTCTGACCTCAGGTCCCTCTGCCTGCAGCACCCTCACCTCCCACCTCCTCAGCTGGGATGTCATCTCCTCCTCCAGGAGGCCTTCCCTGATGCCCTTGGAAGGGTCTGGAGCCTCCTTGGGGCTGTCACATGCTCCCGTCCATTCCCTGTTCCAGCTCCGATCCCTCTGGATGGGGGTCACCTATTTGGGGGTGACACAATAGTCCAGGATGGCCAGAGTCCAGGCTCTGTGACTGGCCCACCTGGATTCGAATGCTGGCTCCCCCACCCTGAGCCGCAGTTTTCTCATCTGGAAAATGGGCGTTACGGTGGTGCCCACCTCACAGGACTGTCGCGAGGAAGAAGAAATTTAATGAGGGTGACGAGAACGGCGTGGGCGCAGGGCCTGCGTGCAGGAAAGGCCGCTGCGTGGTCACACTTTGTGTGCCTCCCGCAGACCTGAGCAGGCGCTAGCTGAACCTCTGCTGGATTAACAAGCACAGCCCTGCAAACCTGCTCGTGGAGGTGAGCAGTCAGGGGAAGTGCTTCTGATAGGTTGGAAAAGTGTTTAAAACACATCCCTAAAGTTGAGCGGCATGATTTACGACCATGAGCACACACACACACACACACACACACACACACAGCCCGATACCCCCGCTCAGGAGAAATTGAAAAACAGAATGTTCAGTGTGGTCACATTGGAAGGATGGGACAAAGAATAATTTTTCTTCTTTCTTGTTTGATGTGTTTTTTTCCTAATCTTGGTTAATAAGCATGGTTTCAATTTAAATGGGAAAAAATAACAACAAATCTAGAGAAGAGGGCGCCCGGAGCCCTTTCTGTTCCATGCAGCTCTCCCACAAACGGGCGGGGCCGGGCGGGGCTGGGCGGCCCGAGAAAGAACTGCCCTTTAGAAATGAAGCAAGAGTGGGAAAACCAGCACGTCCCAGGCGGCGGAGGGGTCAGTCAACCAGGGGGAAGTTGTGCAGAATAATGACAAAGCAACCCCTCTCCCGACACGGGGCACGGGGGACATTCTGGATGCTTCCCGTGCACCCCAGACTGGGCTGGCAACCCTGCCTGACAGCACGGCCCCACTGCCTGTGGCCTGACATGCATCACACCCCATGTCTGTGCCCCACCTCACGTGTATTACCTAACCTGACCTGGTTCTGACACCTGCCTGTGAGCAAGCGGTAGGTTACTACTGTTAGCCCCATTTCACAGAGGGGGAAACTGAGGCTCCAAGGGTTTAATAGTTTGCCTAAGGTTGCCCAGCTGGTAAATGGCAGAGTGTGAATTTAACACCATTTGGTTCCGTTCTTGTCTATGATTGGCCTCCTTCTCATTTCTACTCAACTAGATGGTGAGTTTCTAGAGGAACTGGGTGACAATCTTCTCCATATCCCCAGGGCTTGGCCTAGGACCCAGGCCAGAGCTAGGGTCTAGCACACAACAAGGGCCTAATAGTAATGGTTGAGTAAATGAACTAACAAATGGGTAATGGGTGGATGGATGGATGGATGGATGGATAGGTGGATGGATGGATGGATAGATAGATGGATGTGAGGATAGATTGATGGGTGAGTGGATGGATGAGTGAGTGGATGGATGGATGGATGAGTGGATGGATGAATGGGTGAATGGATGGATGGATGGATGGATGGATGGATAGGTGGATGGATGGATGGATAGATAGATGGATGTGAGGATAGATTGATGGGTGAGTGGATGGATGGGTGAGTGGATGGATGGATGGATGGAGGATAGATGGGTGGGTGGATGGGTGGATGGATCGATGGATGGATGGACAGATGGATGGATGGATAGGTGGGCAGGTGGATGGATGGAGGGATGAGAGGGTGGGTGGGATGCATGCACGAAATGAATGCACGGCTGCAGATGAAAAGGAATTAATCAATACATGGTGGTGAGAGGCAGTGGCACTGAGGGAAAGCTTCTGGCCCTGGATGTCGAAGGTGCCCTTTAGGACAGTTGCAAACTGGCAGCTCTGAGGCCACCTCCGGGCTCCAGGCTTGTTTTGTTTGGTTGTCACAGGATTTTTCATTTTTTTAAGTAATTGTCATTATTTAAAAATTAGGAAATTTCACATTGAAAATCTAAGTTTCTGGTTTCTCTTGCAAAACTGGGCCAGCGTACGTGCCAGGAGACAATGCGCCAGGCCTGAGCGGGCTGAGCCCCCTGGGACACCACGGGCCCCGCCACCCCCAGGGCCCCCGATGCTGGGGTTGGGTCAGCTGCCGTCGCTCACGACATTTTGGGCTGGGGTTTTCCTCGTACTACAATTACAAGGAAAATGAACAATCTCCTGTACCTGACTCTCAAGAAAAGTGGGAAAACAAAGACAGGTAGAGAGGAAACTGGGAAAGAAGCTGTTTCTTTGTGGAAGAGGAGAATATTTCTGTGGATCTGATGCACAAAGAACGCCTACTTTCCTGAGGGACAGTACAGCACAGGGATTAGGGGCAGAGATGCTAGAGCCTGACAACCTGGGTTCAAGCTCCTATCTCTGTTACATACAGGCTGTGTGGCTTTGGCCAAGCCGCTGAACCTCTCTGGGCCTCAGTTTCCCCCTATAAAGCAGAGATGGTGTCAGTCCCCACCTCCCAAAGTGTTAATTAATAACCTTATGGCAGACTGGCTTCGGTCACTTATGTGACCTGCCTGGGCCCCGTGGGTCCACAGCAGGGGTTCTGAACCAAGGGCCGTTTGGCAATGTCTAGATTTGGCAATGTCTGGAGACTTTTTGAGCTGTTACAGCTTGAGGGGAGGTACTACAGGCTTCTAAGGGGTAGAGACCAGGGAAGCTGCTCGACATCCCGCAGTGCTCAGGACAGACCCCCACAGCAAAGGATTATGCGGCCCCACTGTCGGGAGTGCTGGGGCCTGCTGGAATCCAAGCTCCCAGATCAGGGGGTGGGGGGGGGGGGTTGGGCCCAGACTTCTGGGAGGCCCTGTAGGCTGCCAGAGGGGGTGCCCTCAGGGGAGCTCAAGGCTGAGCAGGCGGCCCTGGGTGAGGCAGGAGACATTCCCTCTGGTCCTGAGCCACCCAGCCCCCAGGATCATCAGTCCCCAAGGATTGTCCCCGTCCAGAATGCCGGGCCGGCCTCTTCCCAAGCCCATAGACCAGGCGAGGGATGGGTCCCTGGCACCTCCCAGTGGCCTCGTCCCTGAACTGCATGGCTGTCCCCAGCCTGGGGCTGGGGGAGGGAGGATGGAGACTCGCCCCAGAGCCGTGCTGTCTCCAGCCTCGTGGGGAATGTGGGCATTTCAGGTGAGGGAAGGTGGCAGCAAAGGCCTGGCAGACAAATTCCCGTGGGTTTGAATCCCAGCTCGCCGCAGATCCGCAGAGACCTCGGGCAAATCCCGTGACCCCTCCGGGCCTCAGCTCAGTGCCCCCGTCTGTAAGGTGCGGTTGCTGTCACTCACCTCCCCCCTTTGCTGGGAGGACCAAATGACATCCACACAGAGCTGGCACGTATGGGATGCCTCAGAATTCCCTCTGACACTCGTGTTCACCTAAATCTACAGCTATTTACACTGGATGAGCTCCCAGTGTACCCAGAGCGATTTTTAAACAAGTCCCAATCAAATAATTTTGTCTCAAAGGCGTATTTGCTGATATGGAAAGGAATTCACAATATATTATCAAACGACTACAGGCCTCAAAAACATGGTGCACAGGGGGATCCCATTTTTCTGTGATATATCTATATTTTTAAATATGTATGCTTGTAGCAAAATGAGAAATGAGGACCTCATCTTCTTCGTATATAAAGAGCTCTCACAGATGAATAAAAAAGACGATTGTCCCAGAGAAAAAATAAACAAAGGACCTGGATGCTTTGCTACCAGAAAAGAAATACAAATGGGCTTTTGATATATTTTTCAATTCCTAACCTGACTTAAAAGAAAAGAACACACAGATTAGAGCTACAGCGAACACATTTTTCCCCAGCCAGCCGGGCGAAGATGGAGAAGTCCGATAAGACTCTGCCTGGGCGAGCACGTGGGGGAAGCAGTGCGCACGGAGGTGGTTGGTCAGCGTGTCAGTTGGTTGGTATGACCTTAGAGAGCATTTAGACAATAAGTGGCAAAATTTAAAAATACGCCTGCCCTATGACGGGGAAGCTCAATTGCGAAGAATTTATCCTACAGAAATAGATCCGCATACCCGGAACGGCTTCTGTGAAAGGAGTACTAATTGCAGCCTTGTTTGTGACAGCACAGCCTGGAATCATCGACATGACTATCACCAGGGGCCTAGTCCAATAAATCACATTCAGACAATGGGATATGTAAAGAATGTTCTCCTGCTGCTGATCTGAAAAGATCTCCAAGGTACATTGTTAAGTTAAAAAAAAAAAAAAACCAATGCAGAAAAGGGTGTGTAGTGTGCTTCTATTTAGAGCAACAACTGAAGGAATCCAGGGACCAGTTCCTTCTCTGCCCTCTGGACATCCCTCCCCCGACCCCAGAGACACAGCCGGGATGGCTCCCGGGGAGCGCAGGCTCTGAGAGCTGGGGGGCGGGGCGCTAAGGGTTACAGGGAGAAGAGTCGCTGTAAATTTTTGGGTAACTTTTCAATTATTTTTCATGTGAGTATGTTTTCTTATTAATTTTTTTTAAAGTTTTTAATGCGCTGATAGATGAGAGAGAAACGTCTGGAAGGATGCGCTCCAAAGTGTCAGCTGTGCTCGTCTCTGCGTGGCTGATGTGAATTAGGAGTAACTTTTCTTTTCTTCCTTTTACTCAGATGGATTTCCTAGTTCTTGAAAAATAATTATCAAGGAATAGTAGTAGTTTAAAAAATTCTTGAAAAGTAGACCCACTGGTTTCTTAGTAGTCAGAGGAAAACTGACTTCTGCTTTAAATAAAAAACGACGACAAAAACGAGCGTTCCCCTAACACTCGGATGACCTCCTCGCCATCCCATTAGAGTCTGAGCTGGGAGGTTGGAGTTACACCCTATGAAAAGTGAGAATTAATCCGGTCGACCCACCACGCACTTGCTGGGCCTGAAAGCTCCAAGCTGCTAACTCAGGTCTGGGTTCCAATCAGGTTCAGGTTCTTGTCCGCCAATCAGCTGGGCAGCCATCCAGCTCCCCCGTCTCAGTTTCCTCATCTACGTGGGAAGACGACAGGGCTGCCAGGAGGCTTCCGTGAGATGAGCCTGTGAGCGCCGTCGCTCAGGGTGTGCACAGAGGGGACCCAGCTCTTCCCCGACGCCCCAGGGCACGCCCGGCACAGGCAGGGACTCTGCACACCCAGGGGCGGGGTATCGGACGGGGTCCCTGCCCCCTCGGGACCAGTCTGCACGCGGCTCTGCCCGGCGTCCTCAGCACTCGGCCCAGCACCTCCGGCGCGTCTCCGGACAGCTTGGAGAGAGTGACACCAAGTGGCCAAGCGCGAAACCACAGCTTCAGGCCGGGGGTCCGCGCGCCGGGGGCGCCTCCTGGTCCCCTCGGGCCGCGTCTCCAGCGCGGTGCTGAAGTTGTCTGGAGCCAGTTTTCCAGCTGCAGGTGCGGCCGGCGCTGCCTGCCTGGGGGAGCGGAGGGGAGGGCTGAACGAGGGAACCCACGGACGACATCCCCAGGGCCGCCAGGTCGCACAACTTCGGGGGGCCCACTTGTGAAACTGCACCCCCCGGGAGCACCTGCCGGCTCGTGGCTGTCGTTGTCATCACCCCTCAGACTCTTCGTTTCCTTCCATCGTCGCCCAGAGCGATTCTAAAACGGTGTCCCCGAGGGCCGGCGGAGGCCCGTGGAGCCACGGGGAGATTTCAGCTGCACCATCAAATCACGTGCCCTGTTCTCTCAGTGGTTCTGGTTACATCCGGCCACCAGTCCATTTAGTACTAATCTGGCTTCAATGCCCTTCTAACCTGTACTTGTTTCCCTTCTCAACAACAAGACTGCGGGCCTCAGACTTAGAGCCTTCAGAAGGCAAGGTGATCTGGCCACAATTTAATAAAGCAAAATGTTTTCCTAATATTTGTTTTTTTGTGGCCGCCTTCTATTGAGGGCAAGTGGTGCTGACTTTCCATCTGCAGTAGACATGGTAGATTGTATTATTGTCAATGTTTCTCGCCTTCCTCCTGGCGGTTCCCTGCTGATGTCAGCCTTGGCTGCGGGACTTCCTTCCACCAATAGCACGTGGGCTGAGCCCCACGTGGAAGCTCTGGGAGCCAGCGTGCGGTCCTGCCGTTTGCTCTTTTCCCTCTGCTGGGAGAGGGATGGGCAGCTGCTTCATCCTGAATCCCAGAGGAGAGAGGACGCATGGCCCATGGCCCACCTGCCACCTACATGAAATATGGGCGAGAAATAAACCGTCATGGTTATCAACCCACCCAGACCCTGGGGTTGTTTGTCACTGCAGCGAAACCCAGCCTGACTTGACTGATACAGTAGAGATAAAATGTTTCCTTTGAACATAAATACACTTAAGTAAAATAAATGTGTTTATTTGAAGAAAAACCTTAAGAAGATAATGGGGCAGGCAGTAGGGGACACGCACAAGGAAGGTAGTTGTTGGATGACTGAAGTTTGGGAAACACTGATGCAGAGTTTTAAATGTGAAAATTGTTACTCCGGGTTGCAGGTGGCTTGTCTCAGAGCCTCCAGAACACCTCCCAACTCACATTTCACACGCTCCAGTCTGCCACCCACCATGTAGCCAGAGTGAGTTTTCTAAAGTGCAAATCTGATTGGGTTCCTCCCCTGCTCTAACCTCTCTGATGGCTCCCATGTGCCCTCGGCATAAAGTCACCAATCTTCATCATGGCCTTCCAGGCCTGTCATAGTCTGTCCCCTCGCCTCCATCTGCTCTCTCTCTCTTTCTCTCTCTGCTCTAGCCACACCAGTTTCTTCGTTATTCTTCAAACACTCCACAACACACACGCTCTTGCCTCAGGGCCTTTGCATCTGCTGTTCTCTCCACTTGGAAATGCCCATCACAAAGATAGAACACGGTAGTTCCCTCACTCCCTCAGGTGTCTGCTTGACATCCTTCCTCAAAGAGTTCTTCCCAGACTGGGCCATTAGAATAGCGATCCCCCATTCTCGTGCCCTCCTCACCCTCGTTTTTTTTCTCCAAATCACCTGTTATCCCCTGACCACATTACGTATTTGTGCACTGTCTGTATTCCCCATTAGAATGTTAGCTCGTTGAAGGCAAAGATTTTGTGTGGTTTTTTTTTTGCTGCTGTAGCCCAGTGCCTAGAATCCTGCCTTGTCCATAGTGGGCGCTCAGTGAGTCTCTGCTGAATGAAGGAATGAATAAACGATGGCCCAGGTGGACAGCAGCGGCTCTCCGCCAAGCGGCACTGGCTTCCGGTCTGCTGATAAAGACCTTCTCCTTCTCAATGGCTCCGAGCTGAGCCTCGCCGGCTGCCTCAGATCACGTGTCTCTCCCTGAGCCAATCCCTGGGGCCGGGAGCACGGGAAACACTGAGTGGCCAGGCGTAGGTCACCTGCCTGTGGGTGAGCCTCGAAGTCAGCTCCACCTAGGCCACATGGACCGAGGCGGAGGCAGAGTGTCCTGCAAGAAAACTGTGATGCTGATGTCAGAGAAAGAGGAAATGGATGCTAGGTAGGTAAAAACAATAGTCATCGCCACAGAAAGGTAAATTACGCACCTGGCGGAGCGCCTCGGACTTAGCGTGGGTTCTCCAAATGAGGAGCCTTCTTTGGGACCAAGTTGTGTTCAGGTGGAGGGTGAGTGGGGTGGAGTGGGGTGGGGGGAACTCTTTTAATGCCAGAGATGGAGCTGGAATAAGGAGCAGGTGAGGCAGGCAGGCCCTAGACCCTTGGAATACCTGTGGCATTAAAACGACGTTGAAAGAGCTTGGAAGTTTGGAGCCCAAAGAAATCTTACATGCAACTTCTTACATAATCAGCAAAATATTAATTAATCTCTTTTCTGACACTGAGGAAGACACCCTTGAGAAGAAACTTAAAAATAAACATCGTTGGCTCTAATCTGTTACTGTTGATTACTCTGAGGACCCACACATCTTGTTGCCTGATCACGCCACACAGCATACCACAAACCCCACGACCAGCCAAGTGGGGCCTCCTGAAATTGGCAGTCACGGTCAGCTGAAATTCTGAAACCATATGGCATAGTGTGTTACCAGGAATGAGTAATCCCTTTTGTTCCAGCATCGAGATTCTAAACTCTTGAATAATGCCGTATTCAGCCTCCAGTGGTAGACCCTGAGCTGGCCCCACGGTACCAGCTTCTCCTCCTGAGACGACAGAAGCTCCGTAGGAGCACGGGCTGTTCAGAATGGACGACATCCCCCAGCCTCCCTTGCAGCGAGGAGTGGCGCAGGACTGCGGTACGGCCAACGGGCTGTGAGCAGAACAAGGGACCGCAAGCGGGGCGCTCTGCCGTTTTGGCTTTGCAATGAGGACAAACACGCGGATGACAGTGGAGCACTTAGGGGCCCTCGCCCAACAACCTCATGGCGTAGGACCACCGCCCCGATTCGGGCTTCCATGTGAAAGAGGAACTTTTACCATATTTCAATCTCTTATGCCTCTGGGCCCCACAGATGAAGCTATATTCTAAATACACCTCTACAGAAGTTGGTCTGGCTTGGAAAATTCCATACAATATATACCTGGAATAAATCCCCCCCCCCTTTTTTTTAAACAGAGGGAAGTACACAGTTTTAATTCGCTGCTGTCAGTTTATTCCTGTTCGACAGACACTTCAGTCTCTGTGAGGCAGAAGCCCCTCCAGGTACCCCTCCATCCCGGCTGCTTTAACAAAACGACTCTTGAGTGCGTTCCACTTGGGCCCCAGGCTGCTGATCCCCAGGGCTGACCGACACCAGTAGCAGGTGGGGAGTCTTTTTAGAATACAGATTCCTGGGCCTCGGCCAGTTCAATCAAAGAAGTAGGATGTCAGGAATTTGTCATTTTAAAAACACTGCCCATCTTATCAGCTGCGTGACCTTGAGCAGATTATTTAACTTCCCAGTGCTGCCATTTCATCAGTGAAGTGGGGACCAGAGTAGCCCCCGTCCCATAGGGCTGTCGTAAGGGTGGGTTTATTCCACGTGTACGAAGCACCCAGTATAGTGTCTGGAACCGAGTGAGATGTTGGGGGAGTATAGGGCGATGCAAACTTTCTGGAGGACAATTCCCACCATCAACCAGGATGTTAAATGTGTACTTTGGGGCCCAGCAACGTGGTGGTTGCAAACGTAGCCTACAATTGCTCTCATTCGTGCAGCTATGTGCGCAAGCCTGCTTGCTCGTGGCGGCCTGCGCGTATTCAGCCAGCGCTTACTGAGCGCCTGCTTAGTCAGGAGGAAAAGGCTCCACCGTGGGAACAGACCCTCCGATCCAGCCACTTCCTGCGGCCGAGGTTGCCCTCTTGCCTGGGCATTGTGAGGCAGACCGAGGACCTTCTCCACCTTGTTGCTGTGCTGTCTGCCACAGGTGGTCTTGGAGATGGACATGGAAACAAAGAGAAAGCTGAAAGGTCACATGTGACTTTTAAGGGCCCGGCTGGAAGCGGCTGACATCACTTGTGCACGTCTCATGGGCCTGGAATGAGGCAGATCGTCCCAGCCTGATCCAGGGGAGGCTGGGCGAGACCGGAGAGCATATGGAGACCGAGTGAGCCTTGTCCCTGTGGTGTCTGCTGTGCTCAAAGGGCTGTTGGAGGAGCTGGGGACCCCGAGTTGAGCAAGACCAACAAGGTCCCTGTCCTCACAGAGCTTCTCTTTCAAAAAACCTCTATTCTAAACATGAGCCCAGGCACATGCCATTTGGTGCGTGAGCAGAAATATCTGAGGGCTTTTCAGAAGCTATTGCGTCACAGGGTATATACGTCCATCACTTTGACAGACACGGTTGAATCGCCCTCCGTGGGTCTCCTGATCCCACCTCCGCCGCCGAGGTGCGAGGGCCTGTCCCCTGCAGCCCTGCAAACACCAGGTGCATCAGACTCTCGGATTTTTGCCAACCTGATAGGTGAGAAATGACCTCTCTGTGCGCTTTTAATTTGCCTTTTTCTTATTATAAGGAGGTTGAACATCCTTTCATAGGTTCATGAGCTATCTGTATTTCCTTTTCTGTGCGTTCATACCCCTTGTCTATTTTTCTACTGATATTAAATGAAAACATGAAGGGGCAGAACATAATGCATATTATAATCACTTCTGTAAATTAAAAGCAAAACAATGTTTTGGCATATATGTATAAATATTCTTATATGTGCATAAAAGTTTTCTAGAAGCAAATGCAGGAAACTATCAATAGAGATATAGACTTGGTGCCATTGTTTTGTCTGTAAACTTTTTTTAAAGTTTATTCTTTGAATCCCCTGAGTTTGGGGGTGGTTTCTTACACCAGGGGGCTATTTTTTGAGTCTTTCTGAATGACTTCACTTTTCCAATCATGCATAAGTGTTCGTTGTACTATTTTTTAAATGTCAGTAAGGCTTGTCTGACCTTTTTTGTTTTCCTTTATATTTTTTGTATTTTAAAAACTGTAATATATGGGGGCTGGCCCCGTGGCCGAGTGGTTAAGTTCGCTCGCTCCGCTGCAGGCGGCCCAGTGTTTCGTTAGTTCGAATCCTGGGCGCGGACATGGCGCTGCTCATCAGACCACGCTGAGGCAGTGTCCCACATGCCACAACTAGAAGAACCCACAACGAAGAATACACAACTATGTACTGGGGGGCTTTGGGGAGAAAAAGGAACAAATAAAATCTTAAAAAAAAAAAACAAAACTGTAATATATGTTATTTTAATTCCAAAAAGCTTAGAAGCACACTGTGTCAGAAAGAACATCCCGGTCAGGAATTGAGGCCGATCCCGGGATTCGGGGCGAGTCTCCTACTTTATAAGAACTCGAGAAATATTTGTTGGATTGGAAGAAATAGAAACTTCTCTTTTAACTGAATCCCCAAAGACCCCAGACGTGAAATTCCAAGATTCCTTTGTTTTCAAGATCAACAAGAGAGAGATCAAGGTGGCTCTCCTAGGTCTTTAAGGCCGAGGAGGCTGGTCCCTTCGTCCCACAAAGTCCAGGGCTGCAGAAGACACTGGAAGGCGTTTTGCTGTGAGGATGCCTCTCGGTAATTCCCACTGGTCCCGAGATTGTGTCCTTGGTTGAGTTTGGGTCATGTGCCTGTCCCGGCCAATTCCTGTTGCCGGGCGGGGGGGGGGGGGGGGGGGGGGGGGGAGGCTCCGATTGGTCACACTCCGTTCCTGGAGCCAGGGGTGGAAACTACGCTACCCAAACCACACGGACCGAGGGCAATGGAGGCGTGGTTTTGCCCAAAGCTAAAGCAGAGTGCTAATCCCCAAAGAAGGAGCAACAGAGGCTGGAAGGCAAAGATGACAACTTCACGTGTCCACCACGGACCCCCGCTGCGTACAAGGCACCTCGCAAGCTGCTGGGGGGGTGACAGTGAGCGAGATAGACCTTGTCCCGGCCCACGAGGAGCTGACGTCCTAGTGGGAGGGACCAAAAAAAAGCAAACAAACGTTTTAAAAATTACAAATTGCAATAAATTCTATGAAAGACACAGATGCTGGACCGAGATAGAAAACACTTTGAACTGGGCAGTCAGAGAGGGGATGACATTTAAGCTGAGATGAGAGGATGAGAAGGAACAATCAGGTGGCCACAGGGGATAAAAATCAAGTTTGATTTCTACCTCACATCTAAACCGGGAGAAACTCCAAAAAGGTCACAGATTCAGACATATAACATGAAACCATAGATGTCATAAAATAAAACTGGCATGTGCCTTTTATAACTTCAGACTTAAAAGCCCTTTTAATAATGAAGAAAAGCCCAAATGTCCTAAAATGTCAGATAGATAAGTTTGACAACATAAGAGTGTTTAAAAACAACGCTTTTGGCTAAAAATAACCTTACTAAATTCAATGCCAAAAGACAAATTGGGCTAATTTGGGCTAATCCCAAAGAGCTAATTTACCTAATATATAAAGTGTTCTGACAAATCAATAAGAAAAAGATCAACAACTCAGTGAGAAAAGGGGCAAAAAAGATTGTTCACAGGAAAAGAAAAATAAATGGCTGTTAAGCATCTAAAAAGATGCTCAATTTCATGCATCACAAAAGAAATGAGATATTTTCCCCCCATCAGATTAACAAAAATCCCAGTTTGACAATCCACTGTGTTGGTAAGGGTTTCAGAAAATGTTAGCGTGAGTATAAACTGATGCAACTCCACATAAAGAAAACTTTGGCAATATTCGTTAAATTTAAAAGGCCCATACCTGTTACCCCGGCCGTTCTGCTTTTAGGAATTTATCCTACGGGTTTGTTCACACACGTCAAATAACAGATTCGTAGTTATTCATTGTCACATTGTTTTTAATAGCAAAAAAAAAAAAAAGGAAACAATGCCTATTGAAAAAGGGTAGCGTAAAAAAATGACGGTCTACCGTGCAGTGGAACAGCCTCAGTGGTGTAGAGAAAGAGGCAGGAGAGCTCATGCCGGGACATCCTAAGCTAAGCAAGGTGCGGGACCATGCGGATACTATGTAGTGTTTTTGTAAAACTTTAAGGAGGTGGAGAGGAAAAATGTATATATTTGTTTTTGCTTATATACGCAAAAAATATCTTAGAGGGATACGCAAGAGACTAACAACCAGACACTGAGGAAACAGATCTGCAGAAGGCCCCAGGGAGAAACAAAGGTGGCACGTTCCAAGGACTGAGAGCGTGCCGGGGGAAGATGACACGTGACAGGTGGCGGCCAGATGGTACAGGGCCTTGCAGACGACCATTTAGGAGTCTGGTCTCGGGGCCAGGTGCAGTGGGCAGACGCTCAAAAGAAGAGCATGATCCGATTCACGCTGTACGAGCATCTTGCTGCCATTTGGAGAAACGATTGGAGGAAAGCAGGACGCAAGCCAAGAGGCCAGTTAGGAGGCTGGCAGTTATGTGAGGAGAGGCGAGCGGGCCGGAACCGGAGGGCCCGTGCGGATGGTGAGCAGCGGACAGATGTCAAAGAGAGTTTAAAGTTGGGTCCGTGGTTGGATGTGGCACCGCAGGGGCAGTGACGCAAAGGCGAGCCTGGAGGCTGACTTCTGCCTCATGGGGTGTGTCCCATGTCGGGGGTGACAGTGTGGACCAAGCTGGAAAACTCGGGAGAGGGCCCCGGGACTGGCCTGGGATGGGGGTGTGCTCCAGGGTAGGCTTGTCAAGGTTGAGAGGTCATAACATATCAGTGTCAACACCAGGTGGACAGCTGGGGGCTTGAGCCTGCCACGGGGGAACCAATGAGAACCGAGATGACACACACAGAGCAAGAAGGACAGAGCCGGCAGGGGCTCCGGCCTGGGGCCCCGGGCCCGCCCTAGAGAAGTGCAGACACGTGTCCACAAGAGTCGTGTTCAAGACTGCTCAGGGCAGCCTTGCTTATAACGGCCCCAAACTGCAAATGGCCCAAGTGCTCTTCCATAGCAGACGGACGAAGAACTGGTGATGGATAGCGGAAAAGGATGAACTACCAACACCCACAGCAACACGAGTGACTCTCGCAGATGTCGTGTTGAGCCAAAGAAGCCGGACGCCAGGGAATATGTACTGTAGGATTCCGTTATGCGGCTTCTAGAATCGGCAAAACTAACTTATGGTGATAAAAGTCACAGCAGGGGTCATGTCGGGTCGGGGAGACGGAGAGAATAGACTGGGGAGCAAACAGGAATTGGGGGGGTTGGAAATGTTCTTATGCGGATCTTGGTGGTGGTACCCAGGGGTAAATGTATGTAAAGAAAATTTCATCTACTTTAATGTATGCATGTTATATCGCAACTAAAAAGGGTTTTTAGGGGCTGGCCTGATGGTGTAGCAGTTAGGTTCCCATGCTCCACTTCGATGGCCTGGGGTTCTCCAGTTCGGATCCTGGGCATAGACATATGCACCGCTCATCGGCCACGCTGTGGTGCCATCCCACATAGAGGAACCAGAAGGATTTACAACTAGTATATACAACTATGTACCGGGGCTTTGGGGCAAAAAAAATAAAAAAGAGGAATATTGGCAACAGATGTTAGCTCAGGGCCAATCTTCCTCACCAGAAAGCATAAAAAAAAAGACTCAAAAAGAAAAAATGTTTTTAAAGAGTAAATCAATTAATTTCATCTTAGCAAAAATCAACATATTCATATAAAAATTGAAATAAGTAAGTAACAAATTGATGCTTCAAGCATCTTATTTTCCTAACTTTAGAAAAAAATTTAAATGCGTGAATACTTTTAGAAGTAAAACATTTTTTATTTGAAATTTGAAAATTCCGTCCATCTGGTTTTCATTTCTTTTTCTCCTGTTAAGTGAATGTATAATTTAATTTAAATATTTTATTCAATAAGTCATGTCTACCATTTAAGAATATTTCTTGGGGCCGGCCCGGTGGCGCAGCAGTTAAGTGAGCATGTTCTGCTTCTTGTGGCCCGGGGTTCACCGGTTCGGATCCCAGGTGCGGACATGGCACCGCTTGTCAAGCCATGCTGTGGTAGGCATCCCACGTATAAAGTAGAGGAAGATGGGCATGGATGTTAGCTCAGGGCCAGTCTTCCTCAGCAAAAGAAAAGAGGAGGATTGGCAGCAGATGTTAGCTCAGGGCTAATCTTCCTCAAAAAAAAGAATATTGCTTGATGGGCCAGCCTCCACAGCCTAGTGGTCAAGTTCAGCGCACTCTGCTTCAGTGGCCTGGGTTCGGTTCCCAGGTGTGGACCTACACCACTCGTCTGTCAGTGGCCATGCTGTGGTGGCAGCTCACATACAGAAAGCGGAAGATCAGCAGTGGATGTTAGTTCAGGGCGAATCTTCCTCAGCAAAGACGAAAATAAAGACAAACCAAAAAAAGAGTTTCTTGGTGTCACCAGACGCCTCTGAAGGTGGGGGAGTGGGCAGGGCTGAGCACGGGGCCCTGGCTGGAAGCTGGGGCAGGAAAGCCCTCAGTCCCCTCTGCCGGCCTGTGTAGCCAGGTGGCTGCCCCTCCCTCCTTGGCCGGGGTCTGGGGTACTTTCTGAAGACACTGGGATATAGACAAGGTGGCCATCAGGGACCTTGGGCATTTCAGAGGCTGGGGTGGAGGCAGGGAGCTGGGAACAAATGATCAGACCCAGCTCCCTTCCCCAGCCCAGCTTCCGGGACACAGGCAGCCTGGCTCGGGCAGGGCCCTGGAGCGTCCTCTAGGGAAGTGGAAGTGGACCTGCTCAACAGAAAGACAGACACAGGGTGACGATCGGGCCCCAGAATGAAAGAGCAGGCTCGCTGCTCAGCCACAGTGCAGCAGAACACGTGGGGATTGCAAATCGGCTGTTAGAGCCTCAAGTATGAACAGAAGTCCAAAGGGCTCTTGATGTCTGAGGAAAGCTTCCAATGTGCACGACAGAGACTGGCACCCACAAACCATAAAAGGGATCTGGGGACAAACCGAGATGTTGCAGGGAGCAGATGAAAAGGCATCCAAGTAGGAGACTAGAAACCAGGATTTGCATCCCAGATCTGTGGCTAGCACACTGCCACATACAGTTGTGCAAGTTGTGGACTGCCCAACCCTAGGGGGCGTCCTTCATATTGAGATGAGATTGAAATGGTGCCCCTGGGGTGGTACAGTGCATCGCTCTAGATGGACCCCTGGCCCACCGTCTTTCCCTGGAAAGTAATAATAACAGAACCTCACACTGAGGGGCTCCTAGAGGGTGGGCAACCATCCTGGTCATTTTCAGAGACCCAAGTCTAACATGAGCCTCTTTAGTTGGCTCTCAGTAATGCGGACTAAATAAATGAATTGATAAGTGAATGAGTAGGTGAAGGAGGGAGAGAATGTGTCCTGTGATTGGCAGCGTCCATGGCGCTTCCACAGCCCTCCGAGATCGCAATGAAGTGGATGGCATAGGTAGTGGCCACAGGTCCAGGTTCTGGAGGCAGACAGGCTACTTCGAATCCCAGTCACTTAATCCCTTTGAGCCGCTGTGCCCTCGTCTATAAAACAGATGTGGTAATGATGATGCTTGCCTAAAGGGTGGTTGTGAGAATTAACCAAGATGTATAATAAGCACTTAACTTGGGCCTGGCCAGGTCTAATCAGTTAGAATTAGGTTTGGCTATATAAAATAGAAAACCCAAATGAGTGATTTGAACAAGATGGAGCTACCTCTCTCTCTCTCTTTCTCTCCCTCCCTGACCCTGTGTGTGCACTTAAGAAATCAAAAGGTGCAGCATCTAGGGATGGAACAATGAAAACACAGTCGACAGGATCCTAGACTTCTATCTTTTTGCTCTGTCATCCTCAAGATTGCCTCATAGAACAAAATAGCTGCCAGAGCGCCAGGCATCATATCCACATTCCAGGCAGGAAGAAAGAAGAAGTGAGGAGAGGCAAAAGGTGTGTACCTGCCAGCTATCAGCTCCACCTAGCAACTTCTGCTTGCTTCTCGTCGGCCATCCCTAGCTGCATGGCAGGCACATATCATTGCCCAGGATAAAATCAAGATCTGCTAATAAGGAATGGATATTAGGAAGCCAGCCAGCCCTCTCTGGCACATGAAGGCTCAATAAATATTAGCTGTTATCATTATTGTTGTTAACTTCATTTTAGAGAGCAGAAAAGAAGCTCAGAGAAATTAGGTAACTTGCCCAAGATTTTATTCAACTCATGCAACATGTGTTAACGATTTGCCTACTATGTGCTGGTCCCTTAGGGTGCAGATGCTGAATAAGACGTGGGCTCTGCCAGGACAGGAAATCAAGTCGTTTCAAAGAGCCTGCAAGACGGCTGAAAGAACACACAGAAGGCAGCTGGCTGGCTGGAGGCGCAGAGAGCGCAGGGGCGGGCCTCACAGAGGGCTTCCTGGAAGAGGTGGAGATCCTCGCATCGGGATAATAGCCGCACCTGCTTCGCAGGGCTGGGAGGAAGATGAGACGAGATAACGCCACCGACAAGCTCAGGCGCGTCCCTCGCGCACAGCTAGTGCTCCCGTCAGTGGCAGCTCTTACGCTACTGTCACAACATCGTCACCGTAATTGCTACTTTATTATCTTGCCCACTTTGCAGAAATAAAAATGGCTGCTTCTCAACTTTAGACTATTTTGCAGGTGAAATGATCTTCAAAGTGTGCCAGCCTCCAATAGGTATTTGAAAAGCAGAACAACAGGAAACAAACATTCCTCATTTTCCATTGACTCTGGGCCAGAAGCTGCCCTTGGGAATGATAAATTTGTGTCGTCTCAGGAAGGACTGGGTTTTCAAAGCTGGCATCTTAAGTTTTTATCTCAAGCACTCAGCTGCCGTCCTCTCTAGTCATTAATAGGAAAGAAACAGCAAGGAATTAAATTTTTTTTTTTTTTGCTGAGGAAGACTGGCCCTGAGCTAACATCCATGCCCCTCTTCCTCTGCTTTATATGTGGGACGCCTGCCACAGCATGGCTTGCTAAGTGGTACCATGTTCGCACCTGGGATCCGAACGGGCAAACCCAGGGCCGCCAAAGCAAAGGTGCAAACTTAACCGCTGTGCCACCAGGCTGGTCCCCAGCAAGGGATTTTTAAAAAATCTGTTTTTCAACATCAAGAAAGTTTGGTTCTCCTGAAAAGGCCAGAAGAAATGAGGCTGATTCACATTTTACTCAAGTGACCCCAAGAGAAACCAAGTTTCTGGGAAGAACCAAAAGCGAGGCAAGGTCTGTTTACCAGCAAACTCAGTGAGATGACATCGTGTGGGGCCACAGGCAGCCTGCAAGCTGAACCTCCGAAGTGGCATCTGTGCCCTGGGTGTTTGGGGCGCGTCCCCGCAGGTCACGGCGGGAGCCAGGCCTGTTTGTGCAGCTCCTGCAGGCGCGCCCAGCCTCCTCCGAGCCGAGCCCCGCCCGGGCCGAGCTGTGTGCGCAGCGGGGTAGATGGGACAGAGAGAAAGTGAGGTGTTTAAACGCTCGGAAATCATCTTCTAATTTAGGAACCGAACTGCAAGGTATCTTTCTCCCTTAATGGCTTGAGCTGGGAATCTGGATTTTGACCCTCTTCTCTTGCCAGGCCCCCAAAACGTCTTCAGGCATCAACAGAGGGCAAGGGTGAGGCTTCAGGGCGGCAGTGCCATCCCGGTCTGGAACCCGAGGACTCAGACCCAGAGCCCCTCCCGGCCTCTGTCGACTCCAGCTTCTGCCGGCTGTCATCGCCCGTCGTCGCCGCTGTTGCACGGTCGTTATTAAGCACTTTAACACTTGCACAAGGAGTGTGCAACTCTCCAGTGACGCTCCACCCCGCATCGCTGTCGGAGGAGAGCTGCAATTGTTCTCCCTGTTTTGCACACGAGAAAATGAAGGGCTGGGTGAGTGCACCAGTTCAGGAGCAAAACTGAGTCAGCCCGAGGAGATGGCGGCCGGGGAGGGAACGGGAGGCGCTGAGTCCAGCCCGGGGAAGAAGGGCTCTCGGCGCTGCATGCGGACGTGGGCTTGATTCCCGGAGAGGTGATTGAGGAATGCATGTGTGTCTGCATGTGTGTGTGTCTGTGTGTGTCTGCATGTGTGTGTTTCTGTGTGTGTGTCCGTGTGTGTGTTTCCGTGTGTGTGTCTGCGTATGTGTGTGTCCGTGTGTGTGTTTCCGTGTGTGTCTGTCTGCGTATGTGTGTGTCCGTGTGGGTGTTTCCGTGTGTGTCTGTCTGTCTGTGTGTGTGTGTCTGTGTGTGTCTGTGTGTGTGGTGTTTGGTGAGTTGGTCTGTGGGTGTTTTTGTCTTCGTTTATTTCTGTGTCTGTCTCTGTGCTTGTGTGTGTGTATGTGTATCTGTGTGTCTGTGCTTCTGTGTGTCTGTCTGTGACAGACGCAGGTGTGACAGGAGGACAGAGGACAGGAGGGGGGTGATTGGGGTGGAGCAGGAGCTCGAGCTGAGGGAGCTAAGGACGGCAGGGCTGGGGGCCCCTTAGAATCGCCTGTTCCGTGTTAAGATCCTGTTGTTAACTTTGGGGGATGTGATACGAGCTTAGTGATTTCGTTTTTTAAAATAGCGATTATCATGTATTTACTAGTGAAATGACAAGAGTCCTGTAATTTGCTGTAAACTACTCCAGCAAAGAAAGAACAAGTTGAGCGGAATGAATAAAAAGTAACTCGGCAAAATGCGGATGATTGTTGAAGGTGGTTGCCCAGGAGTTAATTATACAATTCTATTTTTGCATATGTTTGAAATTTTCCATAATAAAATTTGAAAATACGTATATATACCAGTCACTGCAAACTAGCATTCTGTAGGTCAAATACCACTCATAAAAATCTTTATAAAAATTGAACTAGTTGCCAATATTTAAAAACGGGAGGTTGGGGGCCGGCCCGGTGGCACAGCAGTTAAGTGAGCACATTCATCTTCGGCAGCCCGGGGTTCAGATCCCGGGTGCAGACATGGCACTGCTTGTCAAACCATGCTATGGTAGGCGTCCCACATATAAAGTAGAGGAGGGGCTGGCCCCGTGGCCGAGTGGTTAAGTTCGCGCGCTCCGCGGCAGGCGACCCAGTGTTTCGTTGGTTCGAATCCTGGGCGCGGACATGGCACTGCTCATCAGACCACACTGAGGCAGCGTCCCACATGCCACAACTAGAAGAACCCACAACGAAGAATATACAACTATGTACCGGGGGCTTTGGGGAGAAAAAGGAAATAATAAAATCTTTAAAAAAAAAAAAAAAAGTAGAGGAAGATGGGCATGTATGTTAGCTCAAGGCCAGTCTTCCTCAGCAAAAAGAGGAGGATTGGCAGCAGATGTTAGCTCAGGGCTAATCTTCCTCAAAAAAAAAAAAAAAAAGGGGAGATTGCATATAAAAATCCGGATTTCCAGCTTTTCTTGAAAAAACAGAAGCTCCAGCGACTCTGCTCCCATACCTGCTTCTGGCAGCAGGGCTGGAAAGCCTCCCCTTTAAATGGGCCTTTGCTCTCAGTTTGCCACAGTCCCCACCATTCCCTATTACTCCCGACACGAAGACTGTTTATCATCCTCTCAAGTCATTGTTTCTCTCAGTAGAAACAAGAGGAAAGCGAACAAGTTCTCTTGAAGCAAAGACTGCTTTTTGCCATCCAAGTGTCCAACCTCCACTTCTTTCTTACTAATAGAAACTTCTACGCTATTTGGGGTGGCAATATACAAAAGTCACGTTTCCCAGCTTCTCTTAAACCTGAGAGTGCCTCTGTGTTTCTCAGTCAGGGGCAGTTTTGTCCCCAGAGGACCTCTGGCAACGCCTGGAGACTGGTTTTGGTTGTCACAACTGGGGAGAGGGAGCACTACTGACACCTAGTGGGTAGAGACGGGGATGCTGCTAAACAGCCTACAGTGCACAAGACGCCCTCCCACGGCAAAGAATTATTCAGTCCAAAACGTCTCTGGTGCTGAGGTTGAGTGGCCAACGCATTGTAAGTAGAACTTGGTGCTGGGGCTTCCGAGAAAGCCCTTTGGTGCCCTGCCATTTTCCTTCATATTCCCTGCAATGCAAAAATGATGGCTGGAGCTCAAGTAGCCATTTTGTGACCTTGAGGAGGGAAGTTCTGCGCTAGAGAGGAAAGGAAACAGAATCCTGAACAACATCATGACACCTGCCCCTGGGAATGCTGACCTCAAGCCTGGTTCTACGTGGAAGAAATAAATCTCTAATTTGTTTAAGCCACTGGAGCCGAGTCTTTGCTACTGTCAGCCAGTCAGAAGCACAGTTTAAATACTGTGTCTCTGTGCTTTGTTCTCTGTGCTAGTGGGGAAAGGAAAGACAGACGAAGAGGGCCACATGTTTAAAGAGAAAAGGAGAAGGCATATTTTTTTGCGGCAGTGACCCAGCCCACTTCCCCCATTTATGTCACTTCGTGGCCCCTGCAGGCACTCGGGTTTGCAACTCCTGGACTGGTCCAACCCCCTCACCAAAAAGATGGGGCGCTGAGGCCCTCGGCAGTTAATGATGACTGGGGGCTAATCCACAGCATGGTCCTTCTCTCCTCACGTTTCTGAGAAGCCAAGACCCGTGCGGTGGTGAAGAACGTGGTTTCTGAAGCCAGACTGCCTTGGTTCAGACACTGGTGCTGCCATTTACTAGCTCTGTGACTTTAGCAGTGCGCTTAACCTCTCTGGTCCTCAGTTTCACATCTACAAAATAGAGATGACGATAAAGGCACCCATCGCCCAGGACTGTTAAGAGGACTCATATCAGCCAGGGTCCCAGTGGGGGGCGTTTCATCGATGGATTATTGCTGAGGACTATTTATAAGGTGGCATTTAGGGGACCCACAGATGCTGCAACACCCCAGGGCTAGTGCCAGAGGGAGTGTCATCACCACCAGGCAGTAACGGGGCATTCGGACCCCTAGATAGTCCTAGCGGAGGTGTTATCACCGTAGGCCTGAAGGGGCAAAGACGGAAGGAGGGCTGCAGGAATAAGTACCCAGACCTGCTCTGCTCCCTTCCTCTTAACTCCCGCCACTGTCTCTCATTGATTAAATCCAATCAGGAGCCAGAGGGCAAGAGAGCCCTTTGCTGCTGTCCACATAGGTCACAGAGCAGCATGGAGAAGGCTGCAGGAGGAGGGGGCTGGGGACCAGAGCTTGCATCCCCTGCTGTGACTGTCAGCTTCTGGGTCGTGCCACTGGGAGGAACAGAGGTGACTTCTCCCTCCCCTTTTCCTGTTTCCACTTGCAGGAAGGAATATGGATACGATGGCAGGAGCTAAAGCAGCCCTTTTAGACCACAAAGTGGAAGCCACCTGTTGAGGACGTCAAGCAACAAGACAGCCAGAGTCTGAATCCCAGATGACGTGGAACCACCACAGCCCACTGGACACGAACCCTTGGGCTGTTCCATGGAGACGCTTAAACTTTTATTTTGTTCAAGATAGTTATTTTCGCTTTTATGACAGCAGCTGCACTGATATCCTGACCAATACAAGATTTAAAACAGATTTTAGAACTATTTAGAACAGATTTTGGAACTATTTTAGGCCGAGCTTTTTAAAACAAGCATCAGTGACTGGAAAGTTAGACTCTGCTCAAAAATACTGTTAAGGACTCTGCTCTCCAGGGAGATTGAACAGCAAGCATACAGTAAGGAGCAGTGTTTGGTGAGAAGAAACTCAACGTCTAAAACCCCCCTGGAACTGAGATGTTTGGTAAGCCAAGCTCCCGGTCAGCATCCCGGCCACGCCAAGCTCACAGGGGATGCAGCAACCTGCTTCCTAGTAGCCGCCACACAAATCCTGAGATGAACTCTGATTGGACCAACTTGTACCACATGCCCTTCCCTGAACCAATCATGGTGGCCGTTGTGCTTTGGCTGCTCTGATTGGCTGGTGCTAAGTCCCTTGCTTGTTGTCGGGCTGGGGTGTCACAGGAACACCCTGGACAGAGAGAACTTATGGAAGGGGTGGTTCCCACGGAAAGGCAGGGTGCCTGGCACAGAAGAGCATGCAATCGATGCAGGAGGCCCCTGAATTAGCCAGCATCCTTCAAACTCACGGGATGAAAAGAAAGAAAATTTAGAAAATAGCATAAAGCATCGGGGGTCCCGGGGGGGAGTTGCTGTGGGATTTCCCATCAGCCGCTCTGCACAATTTCTTTTTGGCAAATGAAAGTATTGAGCCCGGCTAGCTCTTCCTGCCAACGTTCAACAAGCGTGACTATCCCCAGAAAGTAACTCAACAAATCCCAGCAAGAGATGCCCCCGGCTGGAGACGGAAAGGACATTTCCAAAGCTACCGATGACGTCCTCTGTGTTTCGGTAATTTTCTGTGAAACACAGCAAAGGAGTTCATTTGAAATAAAGGGGGCAGTTATGTACCAAAGGGTGGGGTGGGGGGGTGGCTTGTTAATGCCACGGGAGAGATGCTTCTGCCCAGCGAGAGGAGTCGTCTGCATTATTTCAGGCGTGCTGTTTACTGGAAGGACAGCATGTGCCACTCTGTTCTTTTGGGGAGTTCTAAAAGAGGACTGTTTACCCTTGCAGCTAGTTGCTATCTCAGTTTGGAAACCCCCAAAGGCAGAGCTTGTACCTTAGTTTGGGTTTCTCCAGAGGTGGGCCCTGAGACAAAGATTCGAGGACGAATAATTTATTAGGAAGGCGAATGACATACCAGTAGGGAAGAGGAAAGCGAGCCAGCAGAGGGAGGACAACAAAATCAAGCAAGTTATCAGGACGGTTACTACTGTGGGCAGCTGGAGCCGCCCGGTGTGGAGCACGCCTCTCAGAGGGACCCTGCTTGATGGACCAGAGGGCTGGGGTGTTTGTACTCAGCCTCCTTGTGCGATGGTTGACAGCTGCTGGGCAGAAGGGAGGGAGCATGAATTCTCCAGCGCCTCTAGCCTGCTTGACTCCAACAGCCAGGAAAAAGCCCAAACTCATGCAGAAGGAGGTAGGTGCCGGCCCCCAGAAGTTGGATGAAGCTGGGCAAATGGAAAACCCGAGGGGCACAGACGGCGACCGCTACTCCTCAGGGGTGAGCCGTCTAGGTGGGAGACGATCCCAGGGAGAACGAGTGGGAAAGCGAGCTTGGGGAGGGAGGACCGCCAAGAAAGGGGGGGTCCTTGAGCTGGTTACCTTTGTGGGCACCTGGGGCTCAGTGCCAGTGGGCACCTCTGGGCGATGGTGTGGTGTACACTTCAGTATTGTCCCCCGAAGTGGTGAGGAAGCTGGGACATTTACGCACAACCCCTGTCTCTCGATGGTTGAAGGTTGTGTGTAGGGCCACCAGCCCCCAGGCACTTCCCTCGTGACCTGCTACGCGCACACAGAGCACGCGGGTGCTGGACAGCGATGCAGATGCTGGAGGTCGGAAACCACACACACGTGTAGAGCTGTCCACCAGCCGCAGGCCGTCCTCTGGGATGGGCCGAAGGGGCCGACAGTGGCACCGATGCTGGCCAGGAAACTCAAGAGAAGGAGGAAAAGGGGAAGAAAGTACAAAAGTAACATTTACAAACTGCGGGGCATTTGATATCCATTAGCACATTTAATCTTGTTTTTATAATTCCTGTTTTGTTTTGTTTTGTTTTTGAGGAAGATTAGCCCTGAGCTAACATCTGTCACCAATCCTCCTCTTTTTGCTGAGGAAGACTAGCCCTGAGCTAATATCATGCACATCTTCCTCTACTTTATATGTGGGACGCCTACCACAGACGGCATGGCTTGATGAGCAGTGTGTAGGTCTGCACTCGGGGTCTGAACCGGCGAACCCCAGGCCGCCGAAGCAGAACATGCGAACTTAACTGCTGCGCCACTGGGCTGGCCTGGCCCCTATGATTCCTGTTTTACAGATGAGAAAACAGGGCTTCAGAGAGCGAATGTGACTTGCTCTGGGTTAGGTGGTAATTGTTGAGTGGCAGTGCTGGACTTCCTGCTCAGGTTTCCTCTACAAAGATGATGTCCTCCCTCTCTCTCTCTCTCTCTCTCTCTCTCTCTCTCTCTCTCTGTCTTTCTCATACATCTATTTTTTCCCCAAAACATGTTTAGAGAGGTATCAAGACAGAAGTTAAGAGAAGTCTGCTGGTGTCCTCAAAGTTAAAAGGTGCTTTACGAAAGATGGTTTTCATTGGCACTTTCATTCAGTCAACACACTTATTAAGCACCTACTGTATGCAACACATAGAGAATATGACAGACAAAATCCTTGCCCCTTAGAGTTCATATTAGAGCAGGGAAAAGAGACATTACACAACTACCTGCACACAGGAGAGGCAAGGGGGGCGTGGATCTCACAATGGGGAAGTGAGATGCGCGAGCAAGGCCGCCAACCAAGGGCCATTCCTTGACCGCAGCTGTGATGCAGGGGTCTCAGCTCAGCCCTGTTGACACTTTGGGCTGGGTTTTTCTGTCGTGGAGACTGTTTTGTGCATCATAAGATGTTCAATCTTACAAAACTGGACACTAAGAAGGGTAAATCTTACTGTAGGTGCATTATGTCTTAAAAAAGAGTGAAAAACAATATTTCGGAGGACTCGACAGTAGCGCTACCAGCTGCACATTTGGGGGGAAATCAAGCTTGGTGAGAACTCTGAAGCGAATCTTGACCCCAGAGGGGACCTGTGTAACAGCGAGTGAGAGCCTGGGACCCTTACCCTCACACAGACCTGTGAGCAGCTGGGAGAATGTTAGAGAAACGTAGATGTTTGGTGTTGGGTGTGAGGAATGACTGTTTTCCAGCACGTTACAAAGGATTGTTCCCAACAGGTCAAGGCAAGCGCAGTCGGGGCACCCTGCTGGCCCTCACCCCTGGCTCTGCGAGCTTGGCTCACGGGTGGACCAACCTTGCCAAAAGAGGCAGAAACTCAGCTGGCAAAAAAGAATCCTTTTTGTTCAAACTGCATCATCTTCAGATTGCGGACGTGCTGCGTCTCGATTCTATTTCAGACGCTCTGTAGGTCTCCCTTCAATGTGTCATTGTAACCCGGTCTCCAGTGCGGGAGCCTGACACGCAGTTAAGATTCAGGCAGACCTTCAAAGTCATGTGTGGCCTGTCCAAACCCCAAAGTGAATTGGGATTTCATTGTTTTAAATGAGACACTTTGGTGCCAATAATGATACAAGCCAGTGAGTCAATGCCCCCTTTCGATTTCAAAACTGCGGTTTTCAGCTTATGGCTGGTGGGGACTTCCGAGAAGGCACAACGCTAACAATGGAACAAACAACTTAAAAAAGATGGCGCCACAACAGAGGCCTCGACTGACGTCTGTATGTTCACACGAGTCCAGATAAACCCAATACTATTGGTATTTGTAAGCGGAGCCATAAAGGGCGGGGCCAGCCCATGTCCTGAGGAAGTCCCTTCATCCCTCTGAGCACCAGCTTCCTCATTTCTAAAGTGGAGATGGTAACGGGACCTGCCTCACAGGCGGGTTGTGAGGATGAGTAAGAGACAGTGTGTAAAATGTTCAGTCAGCTGACCCGTTAGTTTCCTATGGCCGCTCCCAAAAATTATCACAAACTCAGCGGCTTAAAGCAACACGAAGTCATTACCTTACAGTTCTGGAGGTCACAAGTCCAGAAGTGGGTCTTACGGAGCTAGAATCCGGGTTTCAGCAGACCTGCATCCCTCCCAGAGGCTCTAGGGGAGAATCTGCTCCCTGTTTTCCAGCTTCTAGAGGCCGAATTGCTTGGCTCATGTCACATCCTCCATCTTCAAAGCCAACAGCGTGGCATCATCTGCTCCCTCTCTGGCCCTGCTTCCTTACTCGCATCACCTTTCCTGACTTTGACCCTCCCGCCTCTCTCTTACGAGGACCCTTGTGGTTACACTGGGCTTACTGGATGGTCCAGGTTCATCTCCCCACCTCAAGATCCTTACCCTAATCACACCCGCAAAGTCCCTCTTGTCGCCTAAAGTACCATATTTATAAGTTCAAAGGATGAGGGTATAGACATCTCTGTGGGGGCTATTATTCTGTCTACTTTAAGTGGCTATTAATAGAATTATTAGTGTAGTTTTCTGTGGCAATGTAGAATAACGATGATGACATAATGGTAAAGGGAAAAAAAAGATGCTCTTGAACTGCTGTATGAAAAGCGTCCATAGGAAAGAAATCTGGGAGAATACACCCCAAAATGCTAATAGTGACTGTGATTGGGGTTAAATCCGTGTGACCAGGGTGGTGTTACATTTCTCCATTTTTTACAGCACTTTTGTATTACTTTTATAATAACAATACTTTAATTAAAATAGTAAATATGAAAATAGAAGTAATTACATACGTATGTTATATTTATATATTATTCTGGCTATCAGGTGATGCATGACAAACCACCTCAGAATTTAGTGCCTTAAAAACAACAGTCTCTTGTGGTCAATCCCAGTTCTGTGGGTTCGGTGGGCTCAGCTGCGCGGTTCTCACTTGGGGTCTGCGGCAGTTGCAGGCCGTGGGCCGCAGGGTTGACATCACCTTGACTTGGCCTAGGTGCCCAAGATGGCGCCTCAGTGCTCGTCCACTGGAGTAGCCGGGAATTCTTTTCATGGCGGCTCAGGGCTACACAGCAGGAAGCCCAGAACTCGGGGAGCATCCCTTCCACCATGTTCTGTTGGTCAAAGGTCAAGGCCAGGCCAGATTCAAGGAGGTGGAAGAGTTGACGCCACATCTGAAGGGAAGGAATTGATGACAGTCATCTTCCAAGTCCAGCTAAGGCGTCCCTCCCTCTTCCTCTGCCCGCCTCTCCCCACGCCACCCCCGAGGACGCCTGCCCCCCTGCGTCACTCTGGGGTACCTCCCTCTCATTCTTTGGCGGGAGTGTCACTGAGGAAGTGTGTCACAGTTTTGTGGGTTTTCAGTTAAGACGTGAAACGTGTCCCCTCCGGCAGCACCAAGAGCTTAACCTTCTTAGAGAAGTTGAGGTGGGCTTTTCTGTATGGTTTTGCTTGTTTAACAGCCCTTCCCACTTCCCGTGCCAGGATCCCAAGCTTCCTGGAGGGGAACTACTGGTCAACCACGGGGCCTTGCACTCTCTAGCCTGCGAGTGGGCAAGGGACCCAGGCCAAGCCAAACAAACCCTCTCTGAAACTTGAATCTTGAACAGAGTGACAAAAATTTCTGAAAAACAGTTTGCAGTGGACACTGTGGGTGACTCCTCACAGCTGTCCCCCGGGTGCAAGGAGGGCTGATCAGTCCAAGCCAGGGCTGCCCGCCTCTGCACGGCCGACCTTCTGCAACAGATAATTGTCTGTAGAGTGTGAATGGGGGAGGAGCTCTCCTGGGCATTGTGGGATATTCAGCAGCATCCCTGACTTCCACACCTGAGATGCCATTCACACCCGTCTGGTTGCGATACCTAGAAAAGTGTCCCAACACTGCCAATGTCCTCTGAAGGCCAAAATCCTCTCGCTGCCTCTGCTGATGACTGGTTCAGGGGTGAACAGGCCCAAGCCAGTTTGGCCAAGGAGATGCCAGGATAGATTTTCTGGGAGCTTCTGGCAGTAACACTTCCTTGGCCTTAGCAGAGAGTCAGGGAAAGTCACTTTCTCTCTTTCTTCCCCACTGGATGTTAATGATTTTGTAGCCTGATTACAGCTGGCAGCCACTTTGCAGCCACCGAGGGACCCTGCTTCTAGATGAAGCCAACATGTGGATGACAGAGGGAAGAAAGAGAGAAAATCTGGGTTCTCAAAGACATTCCTGAACCTCTGAGTCAATGCACCTGGGAGCTGCCCCACCTCCCAGCTCCCTCACTGCTAAGCCAGTTTGAGTTGAGTTTTCTGTTACTAGCAACCGAAGCATCCTAAGGGACACCTCATCAGGGCTGAGGACAACACTAACCAGTTCATGCAACCCAGATTCCCCAGGGCATCCTGTTTGCGGTCCTTTCCAAACTTGCTTCTGGAGCTTTCTGTCTCCATTCTATAGTGTCTTGCTTCCTTCTCACAAATTCTTCCTCTGTTCCTGGTGGCCAGAACTGATTTTGTGATTTGCAGTGAGAGGATTCTGTCACAGGCACGTGTCACTTAACGACTGGGACATGTTCTCAGAAATGCGTCCTCAGGTGATTCCATCATCATGCGAACACCGTAGAGTGAACTCACAGGAACCTAGACGGTCTAGCCTACCACACGCTCAAACTACATAGGACTAATCTTATGAGACCGCCACTGTATACGTGGTCCATTGTTGCCCGAAATGTCACTATGTGGTGCACGACTGTCCCTCAGTTGACTAATTTCAGCCAAAAAACCCCAACATCCCCCAGCCATCATACCACTACCATGGGCTACCTTCGAACCTGTTTGCTCAGTACGACTGACTCACCTGGCGTTTCACGACGTGCTGCTCCTGAGACCCACAAGAAAGACTGAGCCTCAGGGGGACAGGTCGACGGGAAAATCAACACAGCAAACATTCCAGTAAGTTCTAAAGGCAGCACGGCATGGAGGGGTCATGCCAGCGGCAGCCCGGGGCGGTCGCCCCAGTGGAGCTGAGGACGCTGGACCCAGCAGGAGATGAGCAGCAGGTGAAAGGGCGAAGAGGAGAGCAGGATTCCGAGGCCCGAGGGGCGAGGCGCCGCCAACTCGCTCTGGGACCCCAGGGAGCTCTTCTCCCTCGGCGCCTCAGTGGCCTCTTCTGTCAAATGAGCATCTAGTAACCCCTCAGGGCTGATGTGCTTCTTGAGATGACACACGTCTCACCGGTTTAGCGAGATGTCTTAACTCGCCGAGGTGTAACCTCGAAATCATTTTATTTTTATAATAACTACTATCAAATACTCATCGTTGAAACCTCCTTTTCCCTCTGGGTGATATAAAAACACCCGAGTAGTGGAGGGATTGGTAGCAGGGCTCCCGCAGAGCGCTCCCCGTGCGCCAGGCGCCGCTCTGAACACCTCGCCCTTGGACTCACCGGCTCATCACAGGGACCTGATGAGGGAGAAATCTATGTTCTCCCCGGTTCCATAGAAACAGAGAAACAGGAAGTTCAGGAATGTGCCCAGACATGCTGCCTCGACCTACCTCTCTCTGATTCCGTAATTTGTCAGACTGTCTCCTTTCAGCTCTGAAGACTCAGAGCTCCTCAGATTAAAATGTCAGTCTCAACAAGTGAGTCACGACTCCACCAACACGGTTGGATCTCACGGTCACGGTGTTGACCCAAGAAGGCTGCCATGAGAGCACCAGTGCTTGACCCCGCTCACGTGAAGGTCAGAGACAGGCGAAACGAATCCAGGCTGTCAGCCATCAGGACGGTGGTAGTCCTTGAGGAGGGCAAATGACGAGAAGGGGTACAAGGTGTCTTTCTGGGCGGCTGCTGGAGCTCTGTACCTTGATCTGGATGCTGGTTACGTGAGTATGTCCAGTTTGTGGAAATTCTTTAAGCTATTTACTTAAGGACATGTACATTTTTCTGAATATCTGCTGTAGGTCAATAAAAATTTACTTGAAAAAACTTCAGTCTCAGATTTGATTCAAAATTCTTCCACATCCCCCCCCTCCATTCCCCATTCAGGCCTGACTCTGGCTCTAGGGGGTTGGAGCTGGGGGGCGGGGTGGGCGTGGGGTGCCGATCTGCTGAAGTGGCTCTCCCCAGCTGCTGGGCGACCTCTGAACCTGGACTGAGTGACTCAGAGGGCCGGAGGCCCCTAGCATCGCCTTATTCTGTATGTAAAGCCCCTGCTGCAAAGCCGGTGCAGTAGGGGCCCCCAGTTGCAATCGGCATCTTTTTGACGTCTTGAGGACTAGCAGTTGGGACGTGCTGCTGTTTGCAAGATGCCCAAAGTCCGTGGAGTCATAGCCAGTCGAAGAAGACGCCTCTACGCGAAGCCTTTCGGTTAGAGAGAAGGAAAGGCCAGAAGTCTGCAGCCTCAGGCCGAGGTCCTTCGGAAGCCAACTCTGAGACGAGAGTGCGAGTACAAGGCCCCCAGTTGGGAGGCAGTCTCAGGAAGCACCCGTTCAGGTGGGGAGTGACACAGGGAAAGGGAGGGGTGTCCATGAGCAGGTTGTCACTTGGGCAAGAGGGGCTCACTCCCCTTGGGGACCTCTGGGAGACCGTGAAGCGCACGCCTCTGAGGTGGCCCGCCTGAGGAGCAAGGAGCCGAGCTGCTCATCCGGCAGCCTCCACGTGTGCTTGGTGGAGGGCTGCTTCTGAAGTCACGGCCCCCCAGCGCTCCCGGCCAGGCCCCAGGGTGAGCCCAGCCCACTCTGTGGCCGGAGAAAGCTCTCAGCCAGAGAGCTGCGGCCGGACACGGGGGGCTGAGGGGGTGCGGGCAGCAGGACGGGTGAATGCCCGTCCCCAGACCTCTTGTTCTGTAGGGTAAGTGACCTCTGATCTGCTTACGCTGCTGATTGTCAGACTGTTACTCGCAGCCGAAAGCATTCCTAAGTGCTACGTGCAGAGGAAGGGAAGCTGGAGAGTGGACCACAGCAGCAAGGCAGAGCCAGAGGAGAGAGTGAGGGCCAGGGGGCCGGGACAAGGCACTCGGGTTTCTCAGAAAATACTGTCGCGGGGGGGGGGGGGGGCCTCCATTGTCAGCGGCTTCGGACAATGGGAATTAGACTGCGCTGACTGCTTACTGGATGACCCCTCTGAAGGGCGAAGAACTTGGACATACTTGTTTGATAGAGACAGAAAGAGACAGGGACCTGGGGAGAGGGAGACAGACGGAGCGGAAGGCAGGAGAGGGGCTGAGGCACAGGCAGAGATGGAGACAGAGCTGAAGAGGCAGCGGGAGCTAAAGAAACGGGAAAACGCGCACACCAAACCGAAACAGTGCCCGTTGGGAGCGGGCAGGACAGAAGAGCATGCCTTCTCGCTTTCATGGGCACTTTTCAAGATTTCTTCATTAATTGTGTATTCCTTTTGTGATTAGGAGAAGAATTGCGAGACATAAAAATGTCCCACTGCCAATGCCAGAAGTTCCAGCTCTGAGCGGAGGTAATGCCCACTTTGAATTCTTCTCTCCGTAGTTCTTCCATGTTTCTTGAAATGATTTACCTACAAACACACTTTCCTTATTCTCTCCTTCCTTCTTTCTTCCTTTCTTTCTTTCTTTTTTTTTTTTTTTGAGAAGACCTGGGTCAGAGCTAACTCAGCGCTCAATGGGAGCGGAGGCTGACCGCGGGTGGATTAAGAGCAATGCAAGGAGAGAAGGATTAGAAGCTGCTTTGGAACTGAGAACTGGATTGACTTCTTCCCGGGTCTATCTCGGCAAGCAGCGTCTTGTCCTAGAGTAATGTAGGACGGCATGGGAGGGAAATGGGCTCTGTTTAGGGAGGTGATAAAATTAAGTTTGGATGATTCACCCTTTCATATATTCATTCAACAAACATTCAAGGAGCATCTCCTCTTGCCCAGGGCCCGAGTTACCCTGGGGATAAACGAAGATGAGTACTACACAGCCCGCGCCTGTGAGGGGCACCTCGCCAGCTGAGAGACTCACACGAGGATTGCTGAGGCCAACACAGGAAGACGGGTCCACGCTGCCACAGAGGCGTGCACGAAGGCTGAAGTTCTGCTTTCGCCCCACCCAGATAGAGATCTCGCTCCCAAAATGAAGAAGTAAGGAGAGACGAGAAGGACCGTGGTGACAAGCTGATGCTGGTGCTTTCCAGAAGACCATGACTTCCAAAGCAACCGGTGTTCTGGGGAAGGAACGTGGCTGAATTTGAGACCCGCGGGGAAGAAGGAAGGCAGAGGCTGAAGACAAAGGCAGCGTATCAGCACGCCTTCGGCCGCATGGAACAAAAAACCCAACCCAAAGTGGCTTCAACAGTAAAAATGTTTATGATCTTTACGAAGAAATCCAGAGCTGGGTGGTTCCAGGGCCGGTTCCACACTCAACAATGTTGCCAAGGACCCAGGTGCTCTCGGGGCACGTTTCCTCCCGTGTGTCTCTTACAAGAGGGGACGCCTTTCCCAGGAGCTCCCGGGCAGACTCTGCTTCACGTCCCCTTGGCGGGAATTGTGTCACACGTCCAAACTCTAACCGCAGAGGTGACTTCGAGAAGGGACAGCTCACTGTCCCAGGCTCCATTAGAACGGGTGAGCCAAGAAGAAGGCGGAAGGATATGATGAATAACCAAAAGTATTGGCCTCAGAGGGGAATTAACACTCACGGGGCACTGTTTCTGACCCTAGTTGTCCCCAAAATTTCCAGCTTCCTCTTTAATATCTGACTAATTATAGAGCCCCATGACTCTAAGAAGACCAGACTTTGTCAGGTTCTTTCTGCAGGGTGTTACTCAGAAGGAGGGATGTCCACGTGTCCATGGACCACCCGTGTGGCTGCTGGGCAGCTGCAGTGAGCCGTGCGTCTCTGGACTCCTACTGCCCTTGTCTGCCGCCTCTTCACTGCTGGCAGCACACGCTGCTCCTGTCTCCAACACCATCTTGACCTGGAGGTGGTACCCAGCCCTCTCCCTTGACAGCCCCAAAAACATGGCCCAGTTAATGAGAATACAGGTTTGATTACTATAACTGAGACTCCAGCTAGCAGTGGCTTACACAAGGCAGAAGCTAATTTTGGACAATCAAAATGATGCCTCTAAGCAACAGGATGACGGACACGTGCGCGTCAGCTGAGATCAGTCCTTCTTATGTCCCTCTCGTCTAACAGTCCTTGTGTGATCAGTCTGGGGATGACGGGGCAGGCCCACGGGGTCCAGGTCCCAGGCTCCTTCTATCTTGTTCTTTTCCATGCCTTCCAGGTTGCCCTTGTTTGCACAGTTCAAATTGGAGCCCACTGTGTCCCATTCCAGGCAGCAGGATAGAGGAAAAGGTGAAAGAAAGAACTGCCCCCACCCCCTGCCCAATCCCCTGGGCATTTGAAGGCATGATTGAGAAGTAGACCACGTCACTTCCACCCACATCTGATTGGCCGGCATCTAGTCCACGGCAACTCTAGCTGCGATGGAAGCTGGGAAATGTAGCCTTTAGCTGGGAAGCCACGTGCACGGCTATAATCCTATTTCTACGAAAGAAGAGGAGAATTGATATTGGGGACATTACTATCTTACCCAAAAGCTAAGACGAGCCCATAGCAGGGAACGAAAGTTTACTGAGCCCTTGGCGATAACAGGTGGGAATTACAATGCAGAAAAGGAAAATGCAAAATGAAGTTGTAAACAGCCTGGAGCCCACGAGCCTGCATTGGGCTGTGGTCGTCACCCTCCTTTCTCGCCAGCCTGCCGCCGTGTTGTGGGAGCCAGCCTACCTCCCACGGAGGGGGGCTTCCTAACCCTTTCTCTTCAGAATTTAGCGCCCTCTCTTCCTCACCTACCCCAGCTACAGGCAGTGGGAACATCCATTCTTCAGAGGAAAGCTCCGTCCACTGTGTGGGTCCCCGTGGCCCAGGGGAGGCCAGTGTGAGAGTCGTAAGCACACTCCCCCCGCAAGTCTGGGTGCCTCTGCTTTGGGTCACTCCACGGGTGGGTCCTCTCTGTGGGTCTCCCTCCCGCACAAGGGGAAGAACCGTTCAGGCCAGCCCCTCCCTCTCTGCACAGTTGGGTCTCCAATGGAACACCATGTCTATCTCCAAATACAAAAACTACCGGAGCAAATTCTTCACCCAAAAGACACACATCTCTTCCAAGGACTACCAGGAACGCTTCTAGCTAAAGCTTAGAACTTAATTTCTTTTCTCTAAGGCCACTGTCCTGCTACAGATGCTCAACTTATAGACATTATGCCATCAGTGCTGTGTGACAGTGGACAAGTTACATAACCACTCTGTTTCCTCATCTATGAAATGAGGCTATGACAGACCTCACAGGGTTGTTGGGAAGATCTAGAGAGATAATGGAGGTAAAGCGCTGGCTTAGCACAGAGCCTGGCTCACAGTCAACGCCCTACACATGTAGCTGTTACAATTATCGTTACTAAACAGTAGTGAACAACTCAATATGGGGAATTTGTATTTGGATAAGGTCACTTATCCAGTCATTTTTAGGACTTATAAGGTCACTTTTAGAACTTCCCCCAAGAGCAGTGGCTCCTCCCAGAATAAAGGAGGAAGACCATTTCCATCTCCAAAGACAGCAACTGCTCCTCACCCACTTCAAGAACTTGAAAGTCTGGACCTCACCTCCAGAACCGGCTGCATGATTTGCGAGGCCCAGTGCAAAACGAACATGCAGGGCCCCTCGTTCAAAAATATTAAGAATTTCAAGACAGCGGCGGCAGAGCACTAAGCCAGGTGCAGGCGCTGCTGAGCGTGGGGCCCTGCGCCACCGCGCAGATTGCACACGTGCCCAAGAGCCGGCCCTGCTCACCTCCGCCAGCAGGACAAACACTGGAGTTGCAAAGCAGCGGCTGCAGTGCACGCTGTGAAAACGCCTGGAGGCACTCGGCAGGCTGCTTTCTCCACTCAGCGACCTACCCAATATTAATAACAACAGCCACGTTATCTGGTCCTTGCCGTGAACTAGAGACCCGGCTGCGACACTCTCTCGTCCACCTGTCACATCCTGCCTTCACGTGAAAGGTGGGAAGGCAAGCATCAGAGAGGGTGAGAAACTTGTCCAAGGTCACACAAGCTCAGGTCAGCCAGATGCCGGGACCTGCGCCCAGAACCACCACGTGCGTGACAACAGTGTCCCCCCCGCCTCCAACCCTCTAAACTGAAGGGCATTGCAGGGACCTCCGGAACCCTCCCAGACCCTGCGGCGAGGAAAGCATGGGGCCAGGTCTAGTTTCCATCCCTGGGTCTAACTTCCCTCCTCGAACCTTCCTCTATGCCTCTGAGCGTCTTTTCTCAGAACCCACGTGACCCCAGTTCCCCGCGAGCGCCGTCTCCTCCCCCCACTGGGCAGTCACCCCTGCGGGACAGACAGCTCTGGATTACATTTACGTATCCATTTTTAAAGGCTTGGAGTAAAGTCTAGAATATTTTCTGGGGGTGGAGGGTGCGGTAGGCTTCCTAAGGCTGGGGAAGAACCCAGTGAGGACGTGAGCGAGGAGCTTCTGGGCTGCTAACCTTCCTGTGAGTTCTGAAACAGTGCAGAATTCATGTATCTTGATCAAATTTCAGAACCGGAAGCAGCATCTAAAGCTAAACTGAGTTCCAATTCTGGCTCTACCATTTCTTAGCTGTGTGACCACGGGCAAGTTATTTAACCTTTCTGTGCCTCAGTTCAAATGGGGAATAATAATAGTGCAGGCTTCACCGTGTTGTTGTAAGTAATAATTATGATCACTATTATTATCTCTTCATTGTTATTATTATTTGTTCAGAGCTCATGGGAGTTCTTGGAGAGACTGTGTAGCATCATGGCTGAGAGTAAAGATGCTGAAACCAAACTGCCTATATCTAAATCCCACTTCCCTACTTATAGCTGTGTGACCTTGGTTAAGAAATTGACCTCTCTGGGCCTCAGTTTCTTCATTTGCCAATGTTTCCCTTGGACAGAGAGATGGCAGGTGAGACTCAACTGGACCAATGACATTCAAGGCCAGGACTTCTGCTGGGACCACCAGGGAAAAGAAGCCCTCTTTCCATCAGGGTTGCTGAGCTGGCAGGATGTGAGCCTGGGATGGCTGGGGCCATCCTGGTTACCTCGGGAGGAGAGCCTGCCTGAGATAAATCTAAAGAGGGGGAAGCAGATAAGCGAGCTAGAGAGACAGAGTCGTGATGACATTGTTGGAGCCCCTGGATGCGGCTGTGCCTGAAGCAAGCCCTCTTTGGACTTCCCAGTTTCATGAGGCAGCAAATTCCCCATTTTGTGAAAGCCACTTTCAGTCGGGTTTTTCTCACTGGAAACCATCTGGGCTGACACCAGGAGGTTAAGCAACTTGCCCGAGGCCTGAAAGCTAACAAGTAGCAGACGCAGGCTTTAGGAGCTTCTGCCCGCTGTGCCCAGGCCAGCATCCTGCATCTGGATGCTCCCGGATTTCACCTCCCTCTCCTCTCTGAGCAGCCGTGTTCTCATCGGCAACGTGGGTAACAGCAGGCTCGCAGGGCTGCTGGGAAACGTGAAACACGAGATAACACTGGGCTGAGTGCTGCTAGTGGCCAGCGGCCGAACTCTGCGCATCCTGTCTCCGGCGCTGTGGGCCCGGGCCCGGCCCCCGGGGAATGACCCATCCCAGGGAAGGTCTTTGGCTGACCCCAAATCAGCCAGCAGTCAAGGCGCCCAAACTGTTAGGAGAGCATGTGCGAATCTGAGAGGGACGGGCCACTTCCTTTCCCGGCCCTGTGTCCTCCCTGGTGCACAGAGGGAGCTGGGTGACCCTGAGGACCCCGGAGCTCCGAGTCCACGAGGTGGAAAGAAGTGCTGTCAACTTGCTTTCTGGAACCTTCCAAGGACTCTTGGGCTCATCTGGGAATGACCCGTAGCTCGAGGAAGACAGCACTGAAGCAAATCAACTTGTCTCTTTTCTTCATGAAGTTCATGTTTAGCGATGGAGATAAGCACAGAACACAGACACATGACCTAGCACCACGTGGTGCCAGGAAGGAGAAGGGGTGTCCTCGAACAGCCGCTGAGTGCTAAGAAGAGAAGGGAGCGAGGGATGGGGCTCTGTGGAGCAGGAGGCGTCAGGAGCGGCCTCCTGGAGGAAGCGACCGTTCATCGGGGACAGTCGGGTCTCGCTCTGCATCCCCAGCCCTCAGCACGTGCCGTCTCCCAGAAAAGAGCCCGGGCCAGATTTTAGCGGGAAACTTGCTGATGCTGCTAGCTTAGGAGTCGATTATCCATTGGAGCCTTGGTAAACAGCCATCCCTCTCCACTGACAACGCTTTTGGACATTTTTAAAAGTTTAATGGGTCATTGATTTCTTCCATTAGCCAAATCCATGAAGGGAAGGCCCGAGAAGCCACGTGGGACCATCCTCGGGCAGGCCTGCCAGGAAAAGGTTTCAGCTGTCACGACACACTTTGTTTACTCTCTAACCAGCCATCACTGAAAGATGCCCAGTCGCCACCATCACGTCTGGGGGGTTCCAGGCCTCGGCAAGGAGCTAGCAGAGCCCTCCCCACGAAAGCTGAGCCTCAGAGAGCGGTGGAAGATCCAGCACCTTGGGTCCCTCCACCAGGCCAAATACCAGGCGCTTGGGACACGAACAAGAAGTCGAGGTCCCTGCCCTCATGGAACATTACGGGGGGGGGGGGGGGGGCAGGAGAAGGAAGCAAGCTGGCAAACAATTGAGCAGGGGAATTTTAGACAAAGATGAGTGTGACGATGTAAGAAACAAGGTCTGTGGTAGAGAGTGACTCGGGGCTATTTTAGAAAGGGTGGCGAGAGAAGACCTGTCTGCAGAAGTGACATTTGATCTGAGACCTAAAGGGTGAGAAGATCTGCAAGAAGAGTGGTCCAGGCAGAAAGGACAGCTGGTGCAAAGGTCCTGAGGTAGAAACTAGCTCAATATATTAGAGGACTGGGCTGGAGTGGAATGCAAGAAGAGGAGAGAGTTTGAGGAGGTGCCAGGGGCCACACGGGTCTTGTGGGCAAGGGTTAGGACTTATTTGGGTTTCATTCTAAAAAGCATGGGAAACTATTGGAGGGTTTTACAAAGAAGAGTTTCATGACCCAATTATTAAAATCTCTCTCTGGCTGCTGCTATGTGAAGAATTTACCCTCTGCCACTGTAGTAAGTTGAGTGGGGGCAGCCAAGAAAGATACGTCCAAGTCTTCACCCTCAGAACCTGGAAGATGACCTTATTCAGAAAAAGGGTCTTCGCAGATGTAATTAATTTAAGGATCTCAAAATGAGATCATCTTGGATCACCTGGGATTGACAAATCATCCTGGATCAGGGTGGGTCCCGAATCCAATGACAGGTATCCTTATAAGAGGGAGGCAGACGGAGATCAGACAGCTGCAAGAGGAAAAGACACAGAGAAGAAAATCCCGGGAAGATGGAGACAGAGCCTGGAGTGATGCTGCCACCGCCCCCAGGAGCTGGAAGAGGCAGAAAGGAGTCCCCCCCAACAGCCTTCAGAGGGAGTGTGGCCCTGCCGACACCTTATTTCAGACTTCTGGCTGCCAGAACTTCAAAAATAAATGTCTGCTGTTCTAAGCCACCACATTTGTGGGGATTTGTTACGCCAGACCTGGGAAACCAATACAGCCACGAAACAGCCCAAACTGGAACCCTGCTCGAGCCTCTGCGGCCCCCTGCACCCCCCTACAAGATCCTGTGCATAGCTTCGGCCCCACTCAAACGCTGCCCCAGTCACTGGGTGGCAATCCCTGCAGGCCTGAGGGCCACTTGGGCTCCAGACAGGCATTTGATTTATTTACTTACTTAGCCCAGCCCTCGGGGACAGGAATGAACCAGGCCTGTTCTCTGTCCCCCTGAGGAGCTCCCAGTTCTGTGAGTTCAGATGGACGAGCACTGAGATAAACAAGGGCAGGAAGAATATGTGAGCCTGGAGAGAGACGTAGACCAAGACTGGAACTGGGCAGCCTCCAAGCGTAGGGTTCCCAAACTTGTCCCCAGAAGGGGCACCCGTGAGGAACCACCCTCCCTCACAGTTTCTAAAGACGTTGTCTATCAAACCAATTGCATTTATTCAATAAGAACTTATTTACCTCTCCATTGGCTATTATTTGAAGGTACATAACAATGAGGGCTAATACGTATTGATACACTGACGGTACTAAAAGCATTATATATACCCGGTCACTCTTCACATTGCCCCTGCGGGGTGGGTAATTTTATTAGCCTCATTTTACAAAGGAGGGAACAGAGGCAGAGAGAGGTTAGGTAATTTGCCCAGGGTTGCACAGCTAGTATTTAGCAGAGCTGGAATTTGGACCCGGGAAGCCTGTCTGCAAAGCAAGCGACCCCCTGGAGACTGGGTTAGATGCTGGCCTCCACACCAATGTGCAACGCTACTCCGGACGAGTGATTTTTGCCTCTCTGCGCCTCGGTTTCCTCATCTATAAAATGGGAATAACAAAGGTGCCTATGTTGTAGGGTTGTTGTAGAGATTAAATGGGAATGTGTACTTGGAATGCGAGGCACCGTGCCTGCCACAAGCGCTCAGGAAGGAGCTGGGATCAACCAGTGACCCCAGGCAGCTGCTCTGGGCAGGCCTGAGACGGGAACGGTGTTCAGCCGTCTAGGTTTCCTGACCCCAAGGAGTTCGCGGTCTCCATCCACATAACGTGCCCGGCCCGGAGCTGGACGGATTAAAGCAGAACCGCAGCAAGGCATCCCCGCCAGCCCTCCTTGCATGTGCTTCGAGGACCCCAGGTACAGAAGTAACTGGGTTGCTGGTGAAAAAGACAGATTCCTGGTATCCGAATCCTTCGGAGATGGGTCCAGAAATCTGCGTGATTCAACACACTCATGCACCACGGAATCTGTGCTCCACTGAGTACAGTCTGAGCAGGATTTCCTTGCAACTTTGGGAAATATTGAAAACCATTCCAAGACTCGAATCGATTCTATCCTACAGCGCCCAGGACAGGAGTCCCACGAGGGAAATCTTGCGTTTCCGACGAGGACAGTACCCTCGGGGCGTGGCGGGCCCTCCCCAGCAGCCTGGTGAATCACGGAGGTCTGGGTTTCAGGAGAAAAGGGCAGACGTCTAACCAGAGGCGGGAGGCAGGAAGTGGAGCGGGCAGCCCTCCGCCCAGACTCCGGCACGGAGCCCTGAGGCCGGGGCCGTGCTGCTGCTGCTGAAAGACGCAGGACCACTTCAGGGTCACCCTGCGACTCAACCGGCCGCGTCCAGGCTCGAACCCGAGCTCCGCAGGGGCTTCGCGAACCCACGCGCCGTGGGCGGGGCTCCGGGCGTCGCCTAGGCAACGGCGCGCCACGCCCAAGCCGGGAGCCGGGCGCGGAGGAGGGAGCGCACGCTGCAGGAGCTCTCGCGGGGCTCGGGCTCCTTCCCCGCAAGCACCGCCCCTAGGCCCCGCCCCGCGGAAGTTCTTGCCGCCATTCTCGAGCGCTGATTGGCCCTCCCGCTTGGGGGGCGGGGCCCGTGGCAGCGCGGTGCGTACTTCCGGCTGCCGGTTGACATGAAGAAGCAGCGGCGTCTAGGGCGGCGGTAGCGGCGGGAGCGGCGACGCGGTGGGGCTCGGGGCTGCGAGGGCGACGCGGCCTGGAGCGGCGGACGGCGCAGCGGGCCCAGGAGGAGGCGCGGCGGCCGCCCTGGCCCGTCATGGAGATGGAAAAGGAGTTCGAGCAGATCGACAAGGCCGGGAGCTGGGCGGCCATTTACCAGGTGCGGGCGCGCCCCTCGCCTAGGCCGCGGCAGCCTCCCGAGACCCCGGGCCGCCCTGCCTCCGGGCCGCCCCCACCCCGGCCCGGCTGCGCGAGGGGTCGACCCGACGGCGGCAGAGGCCGGCCGCCTCCCTCTTTGTCCCCCGGCGGGCCCGCGTCTCTCCCGGGCCTCGCAGCCCCCCGCCCCCGAGCTCGCATCCTGCGCGCGGTGACCCCCGGGCCCCGAGGCCGGCCGTCGGCGCCCTCGCCCCGCGCCCCCGTCCGCCCGCCCACCCTTTGTCCCTCGGGGCTGATGGAGCACCCCCACCGCTTCCTTTCCTAGGCTGGACCACCTCGTCCTCTCTTCCTTTGTCTCCCGGGGGGAAAGGGCTGCTCGCTCCTCCCTCCTGCACGTTTCCTCTCCCCCGGTCTGTGTGCGTGAGTCCCGGGGATGACAGTCCCCTTCCCCCTTCCTGTTCATTCATTTCACGGAGCTGGATGGGCTTGCCTGATCCGGGCCGGGCCCGGCTTGGGCGCCGGAGGTAACGTTTGCCGGACAGGACGGGCAAGACCCCTGCCCCTCGTGGAGCTTAGAGTCGAAGAGGGCCGTGAAACACGCAAGCGGGTAATTTCAGGTGGTGACAAGTGCTGTGAAGACAACGAGGCGTCGCAGTGGGGCGGAGAGTGACTGCACGGAAGGTGGGCTGCCTCGGAGGAGGGGGTCGGGGAAGAGCTGTCCGAGGAAGGGACTTTGGCTCCGCGAGCTGAAGGGGAGCAGCGGCGGCCCTGAGAATGTCAGGCCAGGGAGCTTTCCAGCCAGGAGGCCTGCGGCACCCGCTCCCCTGGGGCCCAGATACTGCCCTTTCCGCAGGGAGCGGGGAAGGGTGACGTTTTTGCCTTCTCTGAAATAGTATCTTCCCCCGGTGAGCATCTTAGCCTTCCGTCGTGGCTGAGACGATTGTGTCTTTCCGGTCCTCTCCCTGTGGGTTATGGTGGTTCGTAAGTAAAAAGTTAGGAAGATAGGGTTTCTCACATGTCTCTACAACATCAGATTAAAAACACGAAGAGAACTGCTTTCACAAACAGTTAAATCCTCTAAAGAAAATGTGTGCTCCCGATTAAATGTCATTGCGGGGGTTGTGAAGATTAACCAAAACCACACTCGGTATTTTAAATAAGCGATCTACAGAATAGAGAGATTTTGTTACTTGTGTAAAGGGAGAAGGCAGTTTATAGGCTCGAGAGGCAAATTGTGAGACCCATCAGCTGGTAGTGTTAAAATCTATTTTGAGCTCCACTTAAAAAGGAAAAAAGCTTTAAGCAGTCCTTTGGTATGCTTGACTAACAAAAGCCTTTTTTTGGCAGGCTTGGTCTCATGTGGATTTGCATGAGATTTATTTGACAGGGTTCTTTTTACTTGGACTGTAATGTATATTAACTTCGGGTAGACTATTATTTATAGCCACTGTAATTTGTATAAGTATGAGCAATCAATATATAAAATTTGTCTTCCGGGTCTAGTCTCTGAGTTAATTGAATGAATTCCACTAGTGACTTTGAGAATGTGTAGACAAATGTAATGCAGTGGACTCTAAAGTGGCTTTAAATGAACAGATTGTTGGAGTTCATTATGATATACCCCGTCGCAAGTGGAGGGGGCCTCCAGGAGGCATTGGGGAAAGTCTTTTATACTGAAACTGAGTTGCCAACACATTCATATTTATAAGACGTTCTTGGTTGAATTTCGTTTCTTACCGTTTCAGAGCAGAGTAGACCTGTCACCCAAGCATTGTTAAAACTCGCCAAATCGTGCCACTAGCATGAAGCCTTTTGGTCTTCAATTAATTTCCCTCATTGTTCTCACATTTGAACCCAGGAGTCAGTATGCTGTATGTTGAGATTTCCCCAGCTTCTTAATGGATTGCCACCTTCCTGGAAGTGGTTTCTTTTGATCTTGGAGAATTGTCCACTATGGGCTTTCTCACCTCTACCATACAGATATGTTTCTTTTCTAAAATTGAAATCAGAAGCTCTTCTCCTTTTTGAGTTTAAAAGTGGCTCTTTATTGGGCAATTGTGGCATTTTTAAAAACGTAGAGTTCAAATGACCTCAAGTCTAAGGTGGCACGTTTTCCGAAGTGTGTCAATTTACCAAAAATGTTATTTTTCAAGAACTCAAAGAACTGCGTTTATGGTTGGCAGAAAATGGCAGTTAAAAAAATTAATATTTCTTAGCATGTCACAATGAGGGGAGCCTTATACAAAGTCATTTTGAGCTTGCCTAGTCTGTTGTGATTAGAATAATATGTAATTTTTGCTTAACATTTTGTAAACAGGGCGGTGCAGTTATTTCTCACAATACTAACTTCTAACTAGAACAAAACGATGCAAAAACTTGGAAACAACTGGGAAAAGATCAAAGGGTGGAGGACAGTTTCGAATGCTGAGGAAGGTGGTAGCTTAGAAACAAATGTTTCAGAGATTCTATGCTAGCTCAATTTCATCAAGTGAGCTAACTTAATTGTTTTAACGTTAATTGTTAATGCTAATAAATAGCATAGATACTAAGAAGCATTTAGATCTGTAAGAAGTCAGCTTTGATGGCATATATAGATGGCTTTAAAAATTGTTTTTTGTCACTTATATGTCTAGTTCGAAAGGGGAAGTAGTGTTCAGCGAGCCGCTGTTTGAGTTGGTCTGGCTGTCCAGAGAGGGGAGAGAACTGGTTTTCGCAGCTGGCTGAGAGGAGAGAGGGCTCGACGAATGAAAATGCCTGAGGAGCTGCCCTCTGTTTGTAGTTTGAGGTTTTGGGGTCAGGTGTTTTGCTCTTTCTCTCCTCTCTAATTCTTTGATTCTCTGACACTGTTCGCTGCTTTTCATTGTGAATGATTTGATTGTTTTCAGATAAAGGAGATTGTAACAATAGCTCGTGACTTGAAGGCAAGATTTATTCCATGTTAGAGGCAGGCTTTGTGAAATGGGCCACTCTTCCAATTGACGTTTGTTTTTATAGCTGCTTTCATTATGAAATACGATTGAATGCCTGCCTAGGTTAAAACCATGTTATAACAATAGTTCACCCAAATTCCTCACTGCTGTATATGGCTTATGTTATAGTCCAAGAAGATGAATATTAAAACCTCCCATTGATGTTTATTTAAATACCATCCTCTTCAGAGAAAAACTATGTTGTGCAGAAGAGAAAGATCTATACACTATGACTCACTTTTCTTAAAAAAAAAAAAAAGACAAACGGAAATGACATGGAGAGACTGGGAAGTTCTGATCATCTTGAGTGACCCATCGGATGGAAGCGTGCTTCTTCAGCCCTGGTTTGAGTGAACTAAATTTAGGTGTCTGACCACCACTTTGGAAATGGTGTAAAGACCTTTGTAATTGTCCGGACTCGTCCTAAGTTAACTGGGAGCACAAGTAGAATAGTGGAGGGAAGAACTTTTTGCTATCATTCTGTGTTTGACATCACTGGCCTGTTTATGGGAATACTTTGATGCTTTTGGAAGTACGGAAACCAAAGCCAGCTGGGGGATAACGGTAATGCAGATGATTTTCACTTGCCAGTTATCTGTCGTTGGGCTCCATGGCCTCCCCACTGTATTTTGCTTCTTAGCATGACTAGCTCCCCAAAACCTATAAAAATACCTAGTATTGAGTAATGTAATTGAATATATGCTGAATTTCATGATAGAAATAAATTTTAAAATTTCCTGTAGGAGTTTTTCACACTGTGAACTGCTGACATAATTATGGCTTTTCGTTTTCTTTCCTTTTTTTTCATTTTTTGAATTGTCTGTTTTCTGATCTTCTCGATTGCAGAACTCTTTTGGCAATTTTTGTCCTTTGCTGCGCTTTTAATTGCACATGCTTTTCCCAGAAGCCTCTCTGGGCCCATATGTGTTTTGCCCAAGCTGGCGTTCCTCCCTACAGTGTTTATGTTAATAGGTTCATGGTAACCAACTAATACTGACAAATAGGCTGGGCCTGTTTCTTCATCCTGCCCATATTCAGGAAGATGGGAAGTCTAGCTGGGTCATTGTTTCTGAGACAATGTAGTTTGGTACCAGTCGCTTGGTGTGCCTGTTTTGAATACCGAGGCATGCTGGGGACTTTGACTGGTTCTTGGTTCCCTCTACCGTATTGTATCGCTTGGTCACCGTGGCATCCTGCCTACCCCCCAGTGGTCTAGGTTCTCAAAGTTTGCTTGTAACGCTCGCATAATACTGCTGTCGTTTCTAGTTTCGCACTGCACAAACGAGTGAAAGCAGTAGCGTATTAACATGGCCCCTCAACAGTCTGTTCACTTCTCCCCCCACAGTGTGTTCTTCACGTTATCGCTAGACTGATTCTGTTAACAACAGCCCTGAGCCTGTCACTCCCCTGTTTGACTCTTTCTAGCGCTGTCCTAGTACCTGGGAGATCCAGACTCCTCAGCATGGCAGCCAGGTTCCAGCTGTGCCTGCCGTGTACCTTCTGTTCTGGCCACGCTCGCGCCGTTCTCCGGACTCATCCCTCTGTGCCTTGGTTCAATGCCTTCTCCAGGCCGCCCTTCTCCTCAGTCTGGCTTGCTCCTCCCAGCTCAAATGTGAGCCTCCCCCTCTAGATTTTTGCTCTCTCACCTGTGCGTTTCTGTACCCCATCATGCTCATGTCTTCTAAAGCCCTGGCCTCGCGGGAGCTGTCTCTTTACATCCAGATCTGTCTTCTCCAGAGTCCGAGCTGTTGGGGTCGGCTCTCCCATCTTTCTCATTCATCGTGGTGTCCTCCACACCTGGCACAAGTACGTAAGAATGTTGGGATTGAATTGGCTGTCAGCACTTTGCCAGGCCCTGACAGTATAAAGACGAACAAGACATGGTTCCCAGCTCCCACTCTGGGTGGGAAGGAATGATAGAAACAATTCGATTCGGCTGCGTTGGTACTGCAGCCGAGGTCACTCTCAGAGAACACCAGCGCGTTTTGAGCCGTGGCCTGATGGGGAACCTAGTATGGCCTGCTGTGGTGGCCTGGAAGAAAGGCTGGCGTTCTGACCCAGTTCAAGTTGATACCACCGGTTGTTTCTCGGGAACTTTAAATTTAACAACCAATTTGTACTCGGCCTGAGGGGAAATTCATAGGAAACTGGGAGGTGATGTCGCTGTTCTCTAAGAATTATTGAATTACTCTGTTATCGTCATTCTTGACCTGTTCTCACATGCCTTCTAGAAGGCTTTGCTTGTAGTTGGTCTGTAAACATTTTCTGATTGTGGGATACAAAATATGGTTCTCCATAAAGTAACAACCCTTACAAAGTCTGTGATTTGTTTTCAAAGTATAAATGATGAAGGCAGACATTTTTGGCCTTTGATCAGAACACCCTTTGGGCCGAGAGAGTAGTTGGATCTTTTGTGTTTTCTCTAGTCTTAGCTCTACTACTAACAGCGCTGAAGAGATCCCTTCCTTTCCTGGGTTTCAGCCCTTCCTTTGTGAAAGTGGTCCTAGGGTAACTGATGGCTAAGTTCACGTCAGTAGTAAGTCTTTAATGTACTCCCGAGAGAATCTGATGTTCCCGAAGTAATCCTTGTCAACACTGCAGTGGCTGCTCAGTTTTGTAAGGTGGTGGGTGTCAGTGAGTGCAGTTAGGCTCAAAAACTTTTAGGAGTTTTCTGAGTATAGTTAAAGATTCAAAAGAATTGAGTCTTTTTTCCTAAGAGTTTATTTCCTAAAATTAAACATTTTTAATAAGTAGGGTTCCTTTGATACAGTATTGTGGGAAGGTGAGTAGCACTGACATAGGAGTTATGCTTGCAGTTTTTCTCTGAGTAGCAATTGGGTGGTTTTTCCTGTAAAAGATAGAGGAACTGATTCTTGAGAATTTACGAAAGATTCAACCCCAGCTAGGTACATGAAGAGTAGCTGCCCTTTATGTTGTAATTTTAGAAAGAAACCTCCATCTGGCCTAAGCTTCATTTAAATAGTGTGATAGTTTACACAGCTGCCGTGTTTGAGAAGAAAGTACCTAAGTCTCCAGTATTTGAAATAATGCTTTACTTTGTAGACGTGGGCTTCAGAGTTCACTGGCTGGTGCCCTCTCCTTTTTCAAGGCAGCTTGACGTGATCGCGGGTATCTTACTGACAGTTTGTACATGTTGCATGGCTGGAAACTGGAAACAAGACCGTTTCGCGTGGAAGATTTTTTTCCTGAAATAAATAGCCAAAGAAAAGTCTGGCCCCCCAAATCGGTTGACCTTTGGGGTGTGGTACGAGTCACACTGCAGACAAAATTATAACTAGTGATGAAGGATTTTCAGTCTTTAAAAAAAAAATTGTGATTCATTTTGCAGTTCTGAATGCTTATGATTCTACCAAGGCAGTAAAATTTTCTGGATAGCCCGTGGGTAATTGGATGGAATTGGTGCTTCAAGAAGTTGTTTCTACAGTGTGGACCCACAGCGTAGACGTGGCTTGTTAGCAAAGTAATGCTTAGGGTCTGTATTTTCTCTGGAAACTCTGTATTCCCTAGTCCTCTTATTCCAGGACTGTGCAGGAAATCCTGAGTCCTGGGGCTTAACTGCTTGTTGAAGTGCACCTCGGCCCCAGTGGGCTTGTGTCCTGGGGCCCTTCTCTCCTGCTCACGGGGGTTTCTTCCCAAAGACTGAGCGAGGCGTGTTTTCTCTCACAGAGGAAGAAGAAAAAGCCTTGGCTGTGTTTGTAGCCTTTGTGGGCGAGCACCACCACTTGCAAAGATAAGATGAGCATAGCAAAAACTATGTGTCCAAAATTGTGTTTATTTAATTTATTAGTGATTAGAGAAGGACAGCTCTTTGTTGTCTCCATTACTCTGTTATGAGACGTTTTCTCAGGACCCTGACTTTTTTCTCTTACTTAATGGCTCTCTTATTGGTGCATCTTTTCCTTTTGAAGAACCTCATTTAAAAATTGCCACAGTGAGTTCCAGCAAACAGCTTCGCTAGTTTGTGTTCTGATGAGTACTGATTACTCAGAGAATTATACACTATTGTGGATTGCTTACAGGGAAAGAGAACATCAAGTAATTATTCCAAATAGTTGGAGTTCTCTTAAGAACAGGGGGTTACTTAAAAATGTCTGTAGATGAAATCACTTCTGAATATAACTTCACTCGAGAAAACAAGTAGGCAAGCTGTATTTAGCATAATACCAGAAATTGCTGTAAATTCCTCTGATGGTTAAACATTTGTCACTGTTGTATTTATGGCTTCGAGATTTTGTGCTGCTTCACTGTTCCGATAGGGCGTAGTTTGCTTCTGCAAGGGGAGCCTTCCCTGGGTAATAAATATTTGTGTGGCTCACTTTTGCACAGAGAGAAGGGGCCTCTGAGAAGATATTCTCGTCTTTTTTAGGGGGAGGATATATTGTTCTGTGTTTTTTTGTTGTCTTCGTTGTGCTTTGTTGTGACCCTGGTTTGAACTGTATTTTAGCAGCGTCTTAGAGTTAAGAGCACTGCCTGCGTGCCGCCTCCCTGTGCCAGGGTCTTCGGGTCATCCTCAGAGGTGGGGTGCAGGGGTGGAGCAGAGTGTGCAAGAGCAGGAGGTTGAATTAAGCCTCCTCAGGTTTACAGCCACATTTCTGGAGCACTCCCAGCGCACCGGGTGATTGAGCCGCGCTTAAGGAGCAGCTGGTCCACATCTCTTGGACATTCTTTGAGAATCGACATCCCCGAGATGCTGGGTTTTAATGGGTTCTTTCAGTACCTGGACATCAGGTACTGAAAGATACTTAACTACCAACTTCTTTAAGTATTCCTTCATGTCCTACTAACAGTTTTCTTATTATATTCTAGGAATATTAGCGTCATGAGCAGTATTTTATTTCGTCTGTTCACACCGCAGTACCCAGATTTGCTGCTTTCCCTCATTTTTCTCCTTGCTAATGTGAATGCTTTTGAGAGTTTGAGTAACCACATGGAAGAGCGCACAGTGGTAGTTGCTAGGTTCTTTACTTATCTTTATGTTTTAACCACTTGTTTCCATCCTTTGTGAGCTTGAATTTCCCTAGAAAACTTATCAGAAGATCGTCATCATGCAGAGAGAACCACTGTAAAAGCCGTTGAAGCTGAAGAAACCTAGTACCTTTTGGTCATGAACGCTTATTTGTCAACTTCCTTTTGCAACTTGTTCCATTACTTGATGACAGCAAGCTTTTGTGTTTCTCAACGGACTTTGTTCACTGAAAGATTTTGCTTTTGGAAGTAGGAAATAAATGGCTTTTGGAGATGGAGGCAAGCTTTGGTTTGAAGTCGGAGGCTGATATGTCCCTAGCGCTCAGTGTGAAATGCAGCTGGAGATGGGTGTGGTCCATCTAAAATTTCCTATCTTCAGTTTGAGGAGGTGGTTACCATTCTAACCACTTAAGAACTGCGCGGTTCATGCTGTTTTATTTACAGGGCAAAACTTAGCTCTAACGGTTTCCCTTGTACTTGCCTTCAAATTAATAAAATGGCATTCTCTGGTAATGTTGACATGCCAGGTCCAGTTTAGAAGGAAGGAAGGATACAGCTCAAGTTAAAGGATTAAATTGGCATCACACCTTTAGTTTTGTAAATGCCTTTAATGTTTGATTTTTGTAGGTTGATCATAAGGAAGTGATAAGTATGTTAGGTTATTTGTGGTTTGAGCTAATTTTAGTCTCCTGTTCACAGCTTGCTTTATATCCTTTGACATTAAAACATGCTTTCTAGAAAGACAAATTTTGCATGTAGGATACAATCTGTATTCTATACTTGGCTACATGTCAAAAAATATTCTCTCAGTACTTTGGAAATTGGACAGTTTGAAGCATAGTAACGTTCTTTTAAGATCATCGATTCCTTTGCTTAGTCAGTCTCTACTTTTCCAACAGGTAATTTAGATTCTTTCATAAATGCTTGGAAATCTTGCTCCAGGCCAGGGGCTAAAAGGGCATAGTTGAGAGGATTTTAAAAGAGTGTGACCGACTCTGAGAGGTCTGGAAGTGAGGCTTCGACTAGCTGTGTTTAGGAAACCCACCCTGCCCCTTAGTTGATAGAGCGTTTTACTCCTAAGGGCTGGGCCTTGTGTCTGTCTCCAGTATTGGTTAGTTTCACACAGAGCAGTTTGCCTCAAAGCTTTAGTCCCAGGCTGCCCTGCTAGCCACCCTTCAACCACCCTGAACATACATCCCTCCAGGGACTTTAGAGGCAATGGGAAAAGAGGACTGGGTTTGGGTTCTGAATCTGCCTTTGACTATTATGGGAATGGAGGAGTTACATGCAGGATCTGTAAAACGTAGTGATTAGACCAGATAGCCTCACAGCGTGGGTCAGGCCTAACATTCTACAAAGAGGGTCACACAAGGAGCCAGGAGAGTGGGGCACCTTTGCTAGAAAAATTGGGGCTTTGTGCCCTACTTGCGTTAGATTTGATAGGTTTATATGCCGTGATCCCCTTTATCTAAAAGGGAGACAGAACTTTAAGTTTTCATATTAACTCAAATTAAAACTTTAAAAATCCATTATTATGTCCTTAAAAATGATAAAGCAGCCTGTGAGAGCATAAATCAGATTATTTTATAAAATTACTGAGTGCCACGTTGATGAATGCAGTTTCCTTTGAAATTCTTCTCATGTCTAAAGAGGATTATTGGGTTTTCTAATTGGACTAAAATCTCCATTCAGGGGAGAAACAACACAGTCCAATCCATGTTCTACCCTCATTCATAATAAAACCCAGTCACAGCTAATGTTTCTGGCGTTGTGTCCTGTGCCCCAGGCGCCGAGCCTAGTGCCTTGCATGCACTACTCTTGGTTATGCACCGTAACGGGGTCTCTACCAGCAGGGAATGTTTTAGGAGGACAGTTAGGTGTCAGAGCCTCGTATTCTTCTCTGCCTGAGGTCTCCTGTGTCCTGAATCCAACTGTATGACAGCGTTGTGGCCGTGCTCGCACTGACACGCATCTGCAGAGAGAGACAAAGAATCGTGCTCGCCTCCTGGTTTGTGAGGGCATAGGAGGAGAGAGTTTGTAGATTTGACCTTTACCCAGTTTTCTGACCTCTTACCTCACAAACTGGCCACCCACAGTCATATTTTGCTTGGTCCACACAATGTTTTTAAAAAAAGAGAGGAGGTTAAGTTTTTGTCATTATTTATAAATCAGGAGAAATTACATACAAATCTGGATTTCTGGGCTTCTGAAAAATCTGAAAATCACACTGTCTGAGCCCGCCTTGGCAGTGGTCTGCTGAGCTGAGGAGCCCCACTCCCGCGTGTGCTCCTTGTTCACCACACACAGCCCCACAGGTCACACTGTCCTCGCTGCCATCAACTCCCCAGCCCTTGGATGCACTTGAGTTTGCAGCCTCTACTCCAAGCTGGGTTTTTTCTTGGAGTTTGATATTAGTATTAGAGTTAAGATGATTTTAAAAAGATACTTAACCTTGTAAGTAGTTGGTGAGCTATCATTAGATAAAATCAAAGCAAGAGAAGACTAGCCAGAGAGAAAAGTCTGGTGTCTAGGGTGAAAATGCCCGAGGGAGTGCCCTGACATTAAAATCCAGGAGAAAAAAATGAGCCAGGTACTTCTTTCCTTCCTGCTCTTCCCCTCCCCTCTTCATCCTCGGCGCCCTTAGGCCATTTGAGGAAGCTGCCACCATCTTTTTCCACCTCAGGCAACTGAGTGTGGCTGTATTTTTGTCCCCTGTTCAGTTATTTCCATGAACTATTTTTGATGACCAACTTGGAAATTAAATTGGGTGGTCTGATTAGGACTTGATAAAAACAATGACTTGCCCAAATATGCTTGCACCGAGAAATCTAAGAAGTGGTGTTTTTAATGACTTGTGTTGTGACTTTGTTAGGAATGCTACCATTTGTCATGTGTCTGAACTCGTGACTAGATGGTTTCTCTACCTTATCCTCTCTATCAAGGGATGAAATAAATGATAGCCATAATAAAAATAAAGTGTAGGTTACAAAGAGTGTGTGTTGTTAAAGGTCTGTATCCCTGTTTAGCAACAGAAGTGCATGCTGTGTTGTTAGACATGCTTTTTTCTTTGATCCTTCTTGAACATCTGTTATTCCATAGAGGTATGTCGTATATGACACATTAAAACAAGCAGTAGATAAGGAAGATGTTTACCATTGTAAAACAATCGAGGTCTTTGTTCTATGCTTTGTACCTTTTCCCGCCAAAGCTGAATCCTAAAAAGACAAAGCCAGCTCAGTATTTTAGCACTCCTGAATCATGTGACATGGTGGCATTAGCATTTATGCTTTTTTGTATATGAAATTTTTTGTCTGTGAAAACACTCGGGAAGAGGTAGCTAGTTGAGATTGGGAGGAGGAGAAACAGGTGGAGGAGCTGTCGGGGAAGGAGAGTCTATAAAAGTAGTGTCTAAATGGGGATTCCAAGGGCAAGCAGGCACGAGCCCCGGGTGTTGTCCGGACCTCTCCTCCGAGCTCTCTCCCCCTTGCCTTCTCTGTTCGTGTGGGGCGTTACCTGAGCCTGCAAGCATGGGAGGCTGTTTAACTTGGGTCTTAACCCTCCTCCTCCCGCCCCTACACACAGTTCATGTGCATTCTCTCTCGATAGACAGATAGATAGATTTTTTTCCTCTCTCCCTTCTTTTCTCTTTCCTCTGCCGTTACCGTGATGATGACCTCCGAACCCTTCTTGTTGGGGGGCATAGTGGAGGGGACGTCGTGGCGTTGACCTTGCACTGTGGGCAGTGAAATCTCTGTGTGGGGTCTTCCATGCGTTTGGGTCGCCACTTGTAGCCCCTGAGCTCCAGCCCCTGCGCTGCGCCTGGTAGGCAGGGAGGGTGCATTCACTGTGCGAATCGATGGCGTGTTTGAAGGGATTTACTCCTCTTATCCAAATATATATGCAGATGCTCTTCATCCTTCCAAAAGGCAGAATTATAATGTATTTTAATATGCAAAGTAAAGATGTTTTAAAAGAATCTTTAAGTATAAGACTGACTCACTAAGGATAAGTTAAAAATATGTGGCTAGTCCCCTGATTTGCAGGTGACGTTCTGAAAATAAAAGCCCCGTTTATTCATTGTGAATTTAAAGGATATTTTTAACACTGTTGGCTGGCTTGTTCCGCTGTGTGCTCTGTTATTAGCAGTTCTTGGTACGATAGCTTTGAGGGGTTCTTTCAAGTCAAGTGCCTTGTAAAATGAGTTACTGATAATTATCGGACTGCTAAGTGGTGAAGTGATAGGCTTTAAGTTTTAGCCATTTTACACTTTGGATGTGATTACAAATTCTGAGACTTTATGATTACTTCAATTTAAACACAGAAATTATCATCTTGAGTAATTCTGAATGATTTACTGATTGCTGCCTGTTTCCCATTCACATATTTACTAAACTCTTTCCTTGTCGTAGAGAAGCAGTCAGAATTAAATATCTACAAACCGTTCCAGTTATGAAACATCTTCCCTTTTCTCCTCCTTCTAATTCTAGCTGTGAAAATTATGTATAGAAGTAGTCCTAGATTTGGTTTTTTAAAAAATAATTGTTGATTGGTAGTCGCTTTAAGATTTGAAGAGAGAAAGTTTTTCTTACCAGTGGATGACAATGTAGGATAAAAGAAGCTTTGACTATCTTTTCGTGGTGAGGGGGATGATTGAGTGGGTTTTGTCTTCCTTCTGGTTGTGTTTTGGAGTCACTGACATGTCGCCGAGTGGACGCTGGAGAGTGTCCGGGGCAGGAGTGGGTGCGTGGAGTAAAGGAGCAGGAGTTCCCCAGCCTCCCGGCAGAATCACGGAGCCGTGGCCGGTCGGTGGCCAGAATACCGCGGGAAGGAGGCGGCTGTTTTTCAGATGAAATGAGCTAGCGAGACTCTAGAAGCCCTCCTGTACAGAAGTGCAGACTTGGCATGAGACCCCTGCTCTCTGATCGGCTTTGTCTTCAGCTGTGCTCAGGCTTCCTCCAGCTGCAGCTCTGCCTCCCGCCGCAGCGCTCTCGCTTCCTTCTCCAGGGGAAAGGTTTGAAATAAATAGGTCACTGTGTCCATTGTTCACCTCCCGGTCACTTCTCGGCCCAGGGAAGCTAGGGCCCCCTCCCTTCCAAGCCACTAAAATAATTCTTGACATGGTCACTCTTAGCTTCCTTGTTGCTAATCCAACAGATTCTTTGCATCCTTATTAATTGCACCATTTAACATGGTTGACCTCTCTTTGCTTCTGGAATGTTCTCTAACTCTGCTTTCTATAACGCTCTCTTTTTCTTTTTTCTTACCTTTTACATCTTCTCTTTCTCTGGCTAGTCCTAGCTCTCACTCTTGGGCTTCGTCTCAGTCCCTCTGCTGGAGGAGTTCTTCAAGGGTCTCCCTACGCCGCTCCTTTCATCTGACTCTCAATCTTTGTCCTGGAGTCTCATTTATTCACCCGGGGAGCAGTAATGGCCCTTGACTTCAGAGCATGCACATACCTATTCTTGCACGTATTCTGGTATAGCTTTCAGAATACTTTTAGTTCCTGAAATGGTAATGCTCTCTGTCTCTCACCGAGCCTTTGCATATACTGTTTCCTCTGCCTAGAACATTCTACCTCGCTTATTCTTGTTCTTCCTTCCACTCACGTCTTAGGCATCCTCTTTGGGGATGCGTTCTCTAATTTCCCCTTCCCCGGAGCCAAGTTAGTGCCTTCTAGAGGGCTTCCCGCAGCCCCTGTGCTCCCCCTTTCCTGGCACTTGGTGTGATTATGCGGCGTCATACCCATTGTTCTGTAACTGCCTGGTTACTCACCTGTTGCCCAGGAACCTGTGGAGTCTCCTGAGGGGCAGGGCTGCTTTGTTTCAGTCCTGTGGATCTTTGTACCCAGCATGTGCCTGGCATTTAGAAAGTACCCAGTAAGTAGTTCCTGAATGAATGGATGAGCTGTGCTGTTTAGAAAGTTCATGAATTGGAAACTGGTTGATAGGGAGGCATAGAGTTTATGGGATTGTGTGAATCACGTGGTACTGACCCACCATCAGCTTAGCACACTCTTTGTTTTCTCTGTTACCCTTTATATTTTCCATGTGTGTCATACCCCTCGCCCCACCCATGACATTAGAAGCCCCTTCTGAGCGAGAACCGTGCGTCATTCTTGATGTCTCCCCCACAGTGTCTTGCGTGTAGTTGGACCTCATTTCAGTAGGCCTGATCCTGCATATACACACACACGCACACGCATATGTGTATAAGTTTGATGGAACTAAGTCTCATCTATAATCTGTCCTTATCTTCCTCAGCTGGTCCTGCCTTTGTGCCGTGCATAGACCATGCCACTCTGGAGGGGCAAGTTCCCTGTGGTTTATTAGCTCTAGTGTTCCAGCGCGCTGGCCAAGCATGAGAGATGTCAGTGGGCGGAGAGTCTCCCTCATTCAGACTTCATAGGTTTGGTAGCTGGGACTGACCAGTGCTGACAGGAAACAGAGGCATTTATTAAAATCCAGAGAGTTGTCAACTTGCAGGAAGCAGAGCTCTTGTTAGCATATGATTTTGTGGTTGGTTTGCTCTCCTCTATTAAAGAACCGGACAAGAATAGGAAGAGCGTGTGTGGGTCTCTAAAGTTACAGCCTTTTTCCTAAGTAATTTGCCTTTAGAGTTTCATTTGTTTGCCATTTCCTGAGATTTTGATCTTGCCAGAAAGTTCACAGCAAAAAAAATTCTGGGCAGGTAAAATATTTGCATCTGAAACGAAATCATTGTTTTTAACTTTTTTCTTAACCTATTATCCTTGGTTCAACCCTGAAGATTATTCTGTTATTTGTGGATCTCAACTTTTGCCTCATCTTTCAGATCTTATGAAATGAGTGGTAGTATTTGAATGGAGAAGAGGAAGAGAAGAAAGAAAATAAATGTCAGAAGTCTTGTTCCTGCCTAGGCAAGCTTGGCTTTATGGCTCGGAGCAGAAGGGCACGTCTAGTGTGGTGAAGAAAGGGTATTTAGGGTCGGTTTGGCTTCTTAATGTATTTGATTTTTTTTTTAGGTCTGTCTTTTAAACTGGAATTTGTACATGAATATAATTGAATTAAGAATAAAAACACTTAGTTTCACAATTTGTGGAGCACTTTCCTGTTACCTATTTTAAACACAAAGCGTCGGGCTAAATGACTTGGGGCAAGGATTTTCAAATGACCTGAGATCCAGCATGCTCACGTGGTCACAGAGCAGACCTGTGACCCAAAGGACACCCCCTTCTTCCTGTCTCTGTCCTTCCCTCCAGTGTCCTGCTGCTCCCTGGTGCCCTGGGGTTGCCTTTCATCCGGGTAACTGCTTGTAGACAGAGTAGAGGTTTCCTGCTAGGCTGTGGTGCTCGCCTGCTTCCGTTTTCCTGCCAGAGCAGAGATTCTGAATCCTCAGTGTTGTTTACTGAGTTTTTAAACATAAAAATGCCTTTTAACAAGATTGAAGGCCCAAAGCAGAAAGTTGAGAACAGAGTAGAAATAGCTTTAGAGACAGGGTTGCTGGCAGGAGTCTTGGAGAACATGGCCAGCTTTGTGTGGGAAGCCTGAGCATTTGTGTTGCAGGACGTTGTGTTCGGACGTACTTATTCCGCCTCCGTATTGTAGTCCGTGTGTTTCTGAGTCCCCACCCACAATCATACTCTGTGTCTTGTTTTCCCCGTCCTTCCTTCCCCTGCTCACCGCCCTCTCCCACCATGGCGACCACAGCCACCACTAGCAATTACCCACGTGTTGGCTCTTGAGGCTGCTTCCCTATAAGGATGCAGGGCGTGTGGTGTGGGCCGTAGACAGTGAGCGACCTCGGTGGGTTCTTTCCCTGTGCACCTCGTGACGTGTGGCTGACTGCAGACCGGCAGTAAACGGCTGCTTCTGCTGTCTCATCTGTCTGCGTTGCTCTCCACCTCTGTGTGTATGGGTACTTCTGTCATCTACCAGTGCTGGTCACAGAGGATGGATGATAGACGCAAGCACATGCTTAAGCAGCTGGGGAGAGATGTTAATAAACAGCTGAAAAACTAACTACAATAGCCTGTAATATAGAACAGGGTCAGTTTGTGGCAAAATTTTGTGTTCATGACTTTGTTTGTTTGTTTTGAGGAAGATTAGCCCTGAGCAAACTAGTGCCAATCTTCCTCTTTTTGCTGAGGAAGACTGGCCCTGAGCTCACATCCGTGCCCATCTTCCTCTACTTTATATGTAGGACGCCTACCACAGCATGGTGCTCGCCAAGCGGTGCCATCTCCACACCCAGGACCTGAACCGCCGAATCCTGGGCTGCCGAGAAGCGGAACATATGAACTTAACCGCTGTGCCACTGGGCTGGCCCTTGTTTGTTTTCTAATATCCCCATTATAGACCTTTTTAAATTGATGGGCTTCAGTTTAAGCCCGTGTAAAGGCCATGGCCAGTGTTATGTGCCATGGAGTACCTGGCTTGTGGGACTCAGAGTTTGTTACTATCCATAGTGTCCCCTTAAATCTTATTCGGGTCAGTTCATAGGAACAATGTTTAGATGGAGTTTTCTGGCTGACGTGATGTCAAAATGGTAACCGGGCCTGAAAGTACGGACAGTCCCCTAATACACAAACGTGTCTGCCTCAAAAGCTTGCAAGTTGGTTGTCTGGCACTCTGAACTGTTTTTCTGTAGAATCAGTGTATGAATGGTGGTTAGCTTCCAAGCCCTCCCGTGGAACCTATTTAATCTGCAGTATACCTGAAGTATTCCTATTAATATGATATGCTGTTTCTCCGTAGTGTTACTGTATATGATAATGATTACTATAGGTAATATTTAATGATACAAGTAATAGTGGTTTTCTGAGTAAAAACTATTATGGGTTCCATCTGTGGGGTAGTGTGCATGTGTGTATGTTGGGGGGTCTGGATGTGCATTATTAATGCCCCTCCCAGGCCACCCTGGCGCCTCGCTTCCGAGTGAGTGTGGACCCCCACAGATTTTGGAAGACAGGCTGGATTGAAGGCTGTGGAGGGTGGATTAGAGCTGTGAGGAGTATGATTAGGCTGGAGTTTCTGGAGCTGGGGAGCACTGACACTTAGCTCCCAGAGACACTTCTTGGGCCTGGCTCTCTCTTCTTTGCCCCACTTTGTTTTTGTTTTCTTCTGGGGTCTCCAGGTATTGGCTTGTTTTCTCCTTGATTACCATTTTTTTGCTTTTGACCAAGGTTTTTGCCCCTGGTTACAACTGAATATCCTGTCAGAGTCTCCTGTTTCTGAAATAATATGTAGTTTTTTTGAGGTTTTCTAAATTAAATGTGGCAGAGTTATCACATGGTAATTTTGCTGTGAGACATTAGAGAATTCCAGAGGACTCATCTTTGTAAACCGTGCGTGTATTTCAATCTCATTCTCCTCTCTTGTAGATGGTGTTGCAGAGAACAGCAGCTTTTATCATTTGCACTGCCTCCCTTGATTCTGTTTCTTACTTAAGATTAGTTTTCAGGTAAGACCTTTCCATGACAGTACGTGAAGCCGTACAGTGCCCTTCCTGCTTAAACCCTCAGAAACCGTCTGCCAGGAGACTGGATGAACCTTTGGCTAGGTCCCGTCGTCCCTCGTGGCTGGGTTGGTGCTTTGCTTGGTGCACAGGGCTGGCAGCCTAGGGCAGTGGGAGCAGACGGGCCTGGGGGAGCATCGGAAGGCCCCGGGGCCTGGCCCTGGCGGCGCTGGGAGAACATGATTTCTCTCTGGGGCACTCGTCTCCCACAGGTGCCGTGCTCCTCTCCCTGAACCCGGAGGCGCTCAGCTTGTACCCCGTTTTGTCCTCAGCCAAACACTGCCTCAGGCACTGGGCTGTGAGCTGGTGGAGATGGCAGGCCCGGTGTTTGCAGTCGTGGGTCGCTCTCTGAAACCTGCCTGTGGAGAGCTGCCGAGCTGGAGGGTCCCTGCTGTTCACAGGCCACCTTTTGTCCCTGATTCGATGGCTGCTGCTTCATTTCTCAGCAGAAAGGGGCACCCGTGTACTCCCCTGCCCACCCAAAAAGGAGAGTTCGCTGCACTGCTTCCGAAAGGTTTCGTCTGGCATCGCCGGACCCGAGGAGGTGGGTCAGGTGGGGCCGGCCGGGCGGAGCGCGCCTGCTCCCAGAGCCAGTCATTCTGGCTGTGTGGCCGAGGGGTCTGCCGTTTTGTGTCCCTTTCGTAATTATGAGCACAGACGCGAGTGAGGGTATTGTCTGGCCATAGAAGCTCTCGTATTAAACAGCACTTTCTACTTTCGGCAAATTTTATCCAAATGAGACTTTAGATTTTCTCTAATTTACTGGCAGTTCTTCTAAAAAATGTCTGTTTTTGCAAGAAAACAATCACTTAAGCCATTTTTTACCTGTGCAAAAATGCTACATTCTTGTAAAATATATTAGAAATGGATTACCCATAAATTTTATGTATTTTCTAACACATTCTTTTTGTATTCAATAGGTTTCCGTAGACTTTCTCATGCTTTTGTTTAGAGGACGGACTTTGTAATTTGGAGCACTGCTTTATCTTGTCTTGTAAGCTTGATTTTTTTTAACTACTAAGCATTTTTTTTTGTATTGAGAAATTCATTGAGTAATTATAAAATCAGTGGACATTTGTGTTTACTGGTTAACTTATGTGTCTGTCCTTAGTTGTACTATCTCAGAGCTCACGGTACTCGTCAGCGCAGTAACCTCCCCTCCAGCCGGTTGATTGCCGGATCCTCCAGCTCGGCTCTTGACCCCGCGTCTGAGGCCTCCTTGTTTCTCTCCTCGTTCTCTTCCCTTGCCTTGCTTCAGGCCCCCTCATCGCTGGCCTTTCACAGGCGCCTTCAGCCCCTCTCTTCCCGGGATGAGAAGTGACGTCCCCATTGCTGAGAGTACAGCCTGCAGAGTCCTTGGCCTCACCCAGCTCAGGCGCTGCAGGCTGCCTGGGTACAGGTGTGCGCCCAGCTCCCCTGGCCAGCCCCTCCCCACCCCCACTCCTCCCCACATTCCAAACTCCGTCCTTATGGGTGCCCTGTCGCCCGCCTGCTGGGCCTCCACCGTCACCTCCACTCACAGTCCCTGCCTCAGTGGAGCACCTGCCGCCCGCACCCTACACTGAGCTGACTTTTCTAGTAAATTCCCTTTTTTTTTTGTATTATGGAAAATATTAATATGCTTTCTCTGTTGCCTCTGTGAACACGTTAACTTTGCCCTAGTGCGCCTGAGGAATCTGTCTGCCTAGGGGAGAATTAGAATTTGGTTACGGAAAGAAAGCTACTAGATGAACGTATTCAGCTCCTAATATGCCAAATAGCATTTTTTGCAGCATACTGTTTCTTTTTAACACTTAATAACAATTTATGTGAATAATCTTTTTATTCTCTCGCTTATATGTTACTTTCTTCTTGGCTGGAGTGTGAAGTCTCTGGGAATATGGGCCCGTGTAAACTCGGCACCTGACGTGCCATAGCACCCGCCACCGTCGCCTTTTGGACTTGAATTGTACACACACGTCCCCTCCTCGGCTAAACTGTCCTGCCCCTGCCAAAGGAAGAAGGGAGGCAGAAGGCCCTCTGAGTCCGCCTTCCTCTGTCAGACCACCTTGATAGCCTCTGCAGGGAAAGGGGGCTGCAGCCGAGAGGAGACTCGGAAGAGGTTGCATTCTGGGCTTTAGAAGATCTGAGACTGGGATGTGGGCGGTCTCAGGGAGTCTTTCCAAGGTGAATTAGAATTGAACACAGTTTTTGCCTCCTAGCTAACTACAGAATCTAGTTACCATAGGAGATGGGAGACCTCTGTAAATCCTTCAGAAATGTTTGTGGAATTAAGTAAACCATATTGAAGGACTCAGCACTTAAGAGTCATCTACCTCACAATTATTGGAAGAGTCCTAATTTTCCCTATAAACCATTATGATGGTCGGCTATAAATTCAAATAAATTATGTTGGCTCTTAATTCATTGAAAGTGTATCAGGTGACTGCTGTTGCCAGGCAGTGTGCCAGGCACTCACAGGGGTGATCAGGAACACACGCCATGGTCTCTTTTATAGTCACAGGAGGGAGACACATGAAACAGTCACACAAATGATTAATTTTGATTGTAGAGGAAGTGCTGTGAAAGAAAAATAAAAGGTGCGAGGAGGGTGTTGATGAAAGGGCTGTGGGCTGGTTTGAAGGGGTCAATGGATGCTTAACTGAGGCCTGAAGTTTGGGGTGGGCAAGCCTTGTGGTTACAGGTGGCTTAGCAGTTTTCAAGAACATAGGAAGGAGGGCGTGGGCTGGCCGGCCAGAGCATTGGTCTCCAGAGGACACCATCTCCTGAGAGACTGACTCCTGGAACTTACTCACTGGTAGGAAGTAGTACTTGCCTTTTGTTATCCAGTATTTAAAAATTAAGAATTTACCCTAAACCAGAATCCCATGATTTGTTGAGCAATCCTGTGCTGACTTCACTCATATTCTTTGAGATTTCGTAAAAAATTTTCTTGTGTCTAAAGTCTTGATTATATCCTTTACTGCTTGTTAAGATTCTTATTTTTCTCATCTTATAGTGTATTTCACTATAAAATGACACGTTTGCTGTGGAAAACAAGAAATTTTTCTTTATCCCTATCACTACACAATAAAAGTACTATAACATTTTGTCTGTATTCTGCCAATCGTATTTTTAATTGAAATTTTTATTGATCTCATTGTAGGTTCGTGTGCAGTTGTGAGAAATAATTCAGAGATTCCTTGCACACTTTGCCTAGTTCCCCCTCCCCCATGTTAACATGCAGCACTTGTGCAATATCACAACCAGGATATTGACATTGATGGTTGCTCACGTTATTCAGATTTCCTCAGTTTTACTCGTACTCACCTGTGTGTGCATTGTTCGTGTTCCACTGACTTTGGTATCCGTAGTGCTATTTTTGATGTGATTTATTCTGGTTCTCTTTTATTCCGCCCTCAAAAAGCATCCGTTCCTCAATCATGTATCCCTCTGATCTCATATTTTTTCTAAACCTGTTGAAGAAAGCAGCTACTTGTAAGAGAAATAAATAGGTTGAAACAGAGTTGTCAGTCTGAATGTACTTTACCAGCCTCCTGGTTGTTTAGAGACAGTTTAGCCCGTTTATAATCTCTGACCTTTCGGCTGAAAGACACTCTGGAGGTTTTCTAACCAAGAGAGAACCATTTGGTGCCATTCAGAACATACTGAAGCATGGGGCCGGCTCCGTGGCCGAGTGGTTAAGTTCGCGTGCTCTGCTGCGGCGGCGCAGGGTTCGGATCCTGCGCTCGGACATGGCACCACTCGTCAGGCCACGTTGAGGCAGCGTCCCACATCCCACAACTAGAAGGACCTGCAGCTAAGATATACAACTATGGACCGGGGTTGGGGGGTGGCAGGGTTGGGAAATAAAGCAGGAAAAAAAAAAAAAACATACTGAAGCATCAACAGCATCTGAAAAAGGCCTGATGGTGATAGAAATGTCAAGTTGCTTGTAACTTAAGCAGAACAAAGTAGAAGAATAAACATATAGAGCAAGTACCAGTAACAGGCTTTTGCTCTTAATCGTGACTGAATGTTCTTCTCAGGTGGTAATAATTGTCTGATTATCCACTGACTCCCCCTCTGTGGGACAAATAACCAAAAAGACAGCCAGCACCCTGCTTAGCACATATGCAGTCGGTAGATTTTCAGTGGTCATGTGATTTTCATATGGGGTCTGGGTTTCAGTGTTGCTTGAATTTTCTAAATGAGAATATATTACCTTTTTAATCAGGAAATATCCACAAGTTTCATTTTTGGGGTGTAAAAGGTAAAGAAACAATAGACATGGAAAATAAAAAGGAAGTTGTTTTAGAGTAACTGAGTTCAGAAAGTATGAAGAGAGCAGGAGAGAAGCCAAAAAGATGGGTGCTAGTCATCAGGTTGCAGGGGGAGCTAAAAGCACATCGACCAGGTGGTCAGCTGGAAAAATTTGACAGTTGTAGCTTGCTGCCAAGTGGCTCTGTCCAAGCACGTGGAAAGGACCTGAGAAGAGAAGCTAGTTAGGGGTGATTGTCAGGTTAGGTTGGGGTGGTGGGGAGGGCGCTGTTTCTGTCCAGAGTAGGATCTCAGTGAGGGTGGGCTCTCGCTAATGGAAAGTAACTGCTGAGTTCTAGCTGGCCTATCCACAGCTCTTAATAATTAAAACTTAGTAACATACGAATAGAAGGAAGCTACGAAAAGCAGGAGAGCCTGTTTGACAAACCTGTTAAAATGCTGAAGTTACTTTTAACCTAACCCGGCTTTTATTGAACATTGTGTGGGAGGTTCTAGATAAAGTAATAAGATAAGAAAATTAAGTTATTGCTAAAATATTGGGAGAGACAGATTTATTCTATTTGCCAGTGTGATTAATACACATGAAAAACCCAGTTAAAAAAACATGAGCAAATGAAGGTAGGTTAGACGGCTGGCTAACAAGATCATGTTACAGAATAATGTGTATAGTGTGAGCCTGTCCATGTCAAAACAAGCAATAAAGTGTGTGTTTGACGCGGACAGAGAGCACAGCTGAGTGCTGACCAGAGGGGAAGGCGGCTGGGGTTGGGCGGAAGGTAAAGCAGCGCTAATGCACGGTGGCGGTGCAGTCTGCACAGGACACTGACGACGAACGTGCACCTGACGTTTCACAGTTAGAAACCCCAGGACCTCAATAACATCAGTGAAAAAAAGATTTTTAGGAGTTTGGAGAAGAGTTTGGAAGAGTAGAAGCTACTAGACTGTTAACATTGGTTAAACTTTTTCATTATACCTTTGTATTATTTACACTGAACATGTTATTTTTATAATTTTTGAGGAGAAATTTTATAAATGATTCAGTCTTTGGTATTCAGGAATGTTTTTACTTTCTAATGGTTACTTCTTTACTCATATCCTTATTGCATACCCTTAGTGCCCTCGGTTTTTGGCTGTTAGCGTGATTCCTTTTGGTGAGCGGTCTGGAAGTTAGCTAGCAATCGTTTGTTCTCCTTCTCTTCCCTCTCCCCCACTGTCTGATTTGCAGTATTCACAGTTGATATCTGAGGATTCTCAGTTTATATCTACCAAACCGATCAGCGAGATTATTCTGCTTTTCAAACACTCTTCCCGTTCTGCCTCCCACACTCCCTTTTGATAGTTGTGCAATCCTTATGCAGCACACTGTCTCCCTTCCATCCCCCCTTTTGTCTTAGACCTGCTAATAAGTATGAACGCTCACTGTGAGTTCTTTCCTGCTCTCTCGAGTCATCGTGGTTGCCTTACTGTCGACTGTTTCTCAGGAAGGGTTTATGGGAGCAATATTCTGTAAATTAACAGTGCACGTTCATCCAGTTTGTCTCCGGCCTGTGTGTTTGAAGGCCTCTTTGTCTGTAAAAATCTTTGGATCCTATTTGCCTTCCTTAAGTAATTTAAATTTGCTATTCCATCGTCTTCTGATGTAAAGCATTGCTATTGGTGTTTGACAGTCTCGTTATCTTTCCCTTCTAAGTTTGCTTAGATTCCCACAGGGTTTCTTATTAACCTTTTATTTCAGTCTCTCGTTTATTGTATTTCTTCAGTTATGTTGCTTTGGTTTCCTTTTTCAGGGGCTCAGCCTGTTATGTGTGTGTGTGATCTTCTTTGCTTATCTTTTTCTTTGACTTTCTCTCAAAAACTTTTAAATCTTCATTTATTTAAAAAATAAGTGTGGGGCCATCCCCATGGCTTAGTGATTAAGTTCAGTGCACTCCGCTTCAACAGCCCAGGTTCGGATCCTGGGCACAGACCTATACCACTCATCGGTGGCCATGCTGTCGTGGTGACCCACATACAAAATAGAGGAGATTGGCACAGATGTTAGCTCAGGGCCAGTCTTCCTCAGACAAAAACAGGAAGATTGGCAACAGATGTTAGCTCGGGGCAAATCTTCCTCAGCAAAAAAAAACCACTACCACAAAACTTAGAGTAGATCTCATGTTAGGTATTCTAACAATGATAAAAAAGAAAAAAATTATTAAATATAATTTCAAACTTACAGAAAAATTGTAGTGGTAAAGGAACCTATTTCTGTTTATTTCTTTTTGATTTTTTTAGAACTCCCCACTATTTTGTTTCTTTTAAAGCATTAAATGTTTTTATTTGCTCTCATATTCCTCATTTTGTCTTCATTTCTGAAAAGATTTTTTTCTTTCCTGATTCCTTTCACTTGTCTTTTTAAATCTTTCTTTTTTGCAGTTACCTTGTTTCTTGATTTCTCCTTCTCATTTACGTTGTCCTTCCATAGCTTCTCCCATTTCCTTAACCTGGTCAAGCTTTGGATTAGTTTTCATCTGCGTGGGCGTCTTCGAGGCTCGCTTTTCCCTTTGGCAGGGGTGCTGTTTGTGCCTCGCTCTCCCACTCGTCTAAGGATGCTGTGTGGGACGCAGCTGCTCCTTGGCTGCTGCTGCTCCTTCTGCGGTGGGCAGAGCTGCCCCAGCGCCTTGGGAAGGAAGGGACCGGTCAGGCAGATGTTCTCGCTGAGGGCTCACAGGCTCCCTCTTGAGTTTTCTTTGTGAAGTGATTTTTTAAATGACCTTGTGCTCGCTAAGATCAGCCTCCCCTAATCTTCCCGTCCAGCCTCCCCTTTCCTCAGAGCTTTGTCCTAGGTGGTTTCTGTAAAAACCTTCCTGAGAGCCCAGCCCTTGAGCTGCTCCTTCCCCAGCTTGTAGGGAGAGCCTCGACTCCCTCTCGGATGGAATATAGCCTTCTCCAGGAATGCACCATGTCAGAAAAGGGCACCACCCACGGCAGGATTAGGGGGGGAGAGGCACATCCTTCCAAGAAATGTTTTCTCTCACACCGAGCCATTCCCTGTGTATCATGGCAGGAAGTTACTCATTACTGGAAAATCACCCATGACTCCTCTATTGAGGAGGGCAGGCAGCAGGCAGAGTTCTCCAGGTTAGTCGGGTCATTGGTACTTTCTTATGCAGTCATTGTTTTCCAGTCTCATCCTCAAGCTGTGTCTCTCTTATTAATTCCAAATTCATGGCTCTCACCTTGTGTTTCCTCACCTGTTTGGTGCGCTCACTCAGTAAGTCCCCACGGAGGGCCTTCTGTCTGCAGGAATCGTGCTCGCTGGTGCGCCCGCTATACCTGCTGTCTGCCCCTTTGCGCTGCGGAGGCTCATACGTCATCTCTTCTGGAAAGCCTCCTCAGCCCTGCTGAATAGAAGCAAGAAGCTTAGGAAGTGTCGTGTGTCCGCTGTGCACCCTTTGGAGTCTGCGCACGCAGACCTGGGTCGCAGGGCGCTGTAGTGTGGTGCGGGCCCAGTCTCTCCTTTCTGACCTTTGGTGTGGTGCCAAGGGCTTGGAGAATGACGCAGAAGCAGACTTCTGAAGTTGCTGTGATGGAGAATGTCCATTCCTTCTCCACCCCAGCCCTCACTGCTGAAGTGTCCTGTCAGATAACAGTGCCAGGACAGACTGAGTGAAGCGGCTTGGACATAGCAGCTGTAGGATCTGTTTTCTCCCATTGATGCCAACCAGAGTCTGCAAGAGAGGCTGCTGGTCAGCCGGGCCAGGAAGATCTCTCTTTCCTCAGCATCAGACATGGCTGCTCCGCGGTTACTTCTGAATTTACTCTTCTCACTTTTATTAGGCAACCTTGATGCCTTTCCCTTCTTCCTGTAGAGTAGATTTCCCCTCTGATCACTACTTTCTACTCGACTGTATCTGTTTTTGGCCACGGGTGGTCTTTCCCCCACTAAGTGGGAACTCATTCAGGATGGGACCATGACGTAACTACCTGCCCCATCAACGCTTGGCACAGCTTGAAACACGGACAAAAGTTAACTGCAATTTCAGTGATTGATTGTGGCCTTGATTCTGCTGGGGATCTCCAAGCTTGCCTTTGACATCTTATGTAAGACTGAGCTTTAAAGAATATACTTGGGGGGTAAAATCAGTTACATTTTGAAGAATTTCCTGTCCTCTAATGAACATATCTCATTGAAACCTTACCCTCTCTGCTCTGGTCATCTTGCGAAGATCGCGTTTCAGCACGGTGGGAAAACAGACATCCTCATAGTGACTTTTGTTCGAGTTGAGGTATTGCTGTTAGATGAAACTGTCACTAGATTTAGTGTTTCTAAAGTTCTTTGTTTATCCTGATTTTTGCAAAGTGTTTGATCCATTCGGCCCTAGGGATTTATTTTTCTTCCAGCTCAGCTTACATGTCGGCATTTTGTGAGCCTTGGGAGGAAGCGTGTCTAGCTAATTGTAATATCTATAAGGATGTTACCTCTGCAGTAGCTTCACTTATTTATGTAATAATAGTGCCCCCAGGTCTGCATCCAGCAATATGTATATAGATTTTGGTTCCTGTGTAGTTTTAGTTGTGGCATTGAGAGATTGAGCAAACCCTCTTGAGGAAGGATTTGGCATCCGTCAGCTTTCAGCAGCTTCTGAAAATTGATCATATGTTATTAGGAAAGGTTTACTGCCTCCTTCCATTGTGTAGAAAATGTGTTTTTTATGTATTCAGCTCTAAGAAGGTAGCTGACCAAAAGATGATGCCACTGTTACCCAAGGCTTATGACTGGAGAGAGGAAGGAATAGAACCCTTTAAAAAATACCCGATCTCACAAAGTTTGTTGAGGAGGTGGGAAGATGTACTGATTTAATTTGTTGAGATACTGCTACTTTATGCAGGATATTATTTGTAGTAGTTACTCCGAAAGTTGCTTTTTAATTAATTATACTTAATAAAGTAAAATTTGCTTCGATTGAAGTTAGAAAGTTACATGTCAGGTGGCTGACAGAGAGAACTTTGCTTTTTTTTTCTTTTTGACAGAACTGCTTATGAACATGGTGAACAGAAATAATTTAATGTTTTAAATTTTTTCTTGTATTTCACTGCAAGTTTATACACATAGGAATGCATACCAGATAAATATAGGGGGAAAATTTGTACCAGAGCCATCCTGCCCATTCTTTCCTTAGAGAAGAACAAAGTAACAGTATTCATTTTAACTACAGAAATACTATTGTAGGTTTTTAAAATTCCTTATATTTTAAATCTCTTCTGTTCCTCTTGATCTTTAATTTGCTAAAAAGTTGCAAAGAATGAATCTAGCCTGCATCATCATCTCAAAAAAACAACTTTACCTAATTGTAATGGTTCATCCGTCTCTGAAAAATAGTGATTTGTTTACTCTGAAATCAGAATTATCAGATGCAGCTGCGTTTTCTTAGTATTTGAGTTTGGGAGAGGGAGGAGGAAGTCTCTGTAATACACAGTTTGAGCTACTGTAATATACAATCCCCAAGATTACACTCAGCATGGGGGAACCAAGCTGACTGAAACAGACAAAACCTATTCTTAGCATGGTATGAGACTTAAAGGTGGTATAATGGGTGTGGTTGAAAATTGTAGGAGAATAAACTTCAGATGGATTAAGACTAAATGTTTTTTTAAAGCCGTACTAAGGAAGACGACTTTCTGTCATTAGAACAATAAAGGAAATTGTAGAGGAGAAGGTCAATAGGTTTGAATGCATAAAAATTTAAAACTACTTTGAAACTTAATTATACAAGTAATGCATATTTGCTATAGAAAAAATTGGAAAACAATAGAAAATGAAAATCACTCATAATCCTGCCAAGTACAGTAGCAGATCTGTTGTTAATATGTTGACGGTTTTATGATCATCCTCCCACACTTAGGTTTAATTTCCCAGACGTAAAAATTTTTGAAGGTACAAACAAATAAATTGGAAAAATGGTTTCCAGTATAGACAAAGAATTGGTGGCTTTAAAATATGTAAAGAGCTTATTTGAGTGAGAAAAACACTACTCTTCTGAAAGATTGCTACGCAGAGGACAGAAAGAGACAAATGACGACATGCACATCGTCCAGCAGACCTGAGCGCCTGCTGCCCAGGTTAGGCGTCCTTGTTAAAGTGGTGCTTGTTCTGCACATAAACAGCTGTTAGAAGGGTGGGACGTGTCAGACCTGTTGTCAGACCTGGTGTCTGTATGTTTTATTCCAATATTTTGAGGCATCATCAAGATATAAGTTAAAATGTGTGGAAAACATTTTTCTTCTTTAGTTGAACTTGCAAAAATAACGTGGGAGAATGTATTTACGAATTTGAAATGGGAAAATGTTTCTTAAGCAAGATACCCCACAAAAGCTAACGATAAAGGAAAAGATTGATAAGTTGAACCACATGGACATTAAGAACTTCTTTTTGTCAAAAGACCCCGTTAATGTTAGGTTGTTTGCAGAAGTAGCCCAAATTCCCCCCAGGCCTGTCTACATGCCCCTCTGTTTGTGACTCTTATCAAGAGGTGGAGAATCACTTTTGAATTTGTGCTTGGCCACGTGACTTGCTTTGACTAATAGGGTGTTGGTGATCATGACACAAGCAGAGGCCTAAAAAGTACTTGCAGATTGGACCTTGCCCTCTCTGGCTGCTTTTGAGAATTCTACAATGGCTACCATGTAAGCAAGCCTGGGCTAACTCACCTGTTGGATGATGAACGACATGTGGCCTCATTACTGCCATCACTCTTATCAACAGCTAGCCAAGCATCAGGTATGTGAGTGAGGCCACTGGGCTACCAGCTGACCACAAATGCATATGCGAACCCAGCCAACAACACATGGAACAGAGGCAAGCCAGCCCAGCTCAGATAGCCAACCTCTAGAATCATGAGCAAATAAGTAGTTGTGGAAAGCCCTGTGTCTTGGGGTGGTTAGATACACAAACCAAAGGACTTGTGCCCAGAATACATAAGGAACACTGCATATCATTAGGAAAAAGACAACCTAATAGAAAAAAGTGGACAAAGGGTAAATATGGTAATAATTATTCCAACTATTTGACGTTTCTGGAAAAGGCAAAATGATGGAGACAGTAACAAGATGAGTGGTCGCCAGGGGTTTGAAGGGAGGGAGGGAAGGATGAATAGGAACAGGCAGTGAACTATTCTGTTTACCACTGCAATGGCTGATCCGTGCCCTTACGCATTTGTCAAAACCCATGGAATGTGCCAGGCGCAGAGTGAACTTCCTCCAGAACTCTTCAAGGGCTCCTGTGGCCTATAGCGGTGCTGTCTGCTCCGGTGTTGACATTTGTCCAGATGTCTTGTGAGCAGGTGTGATGTGTGCCACCAGTTAATGATTTTGCAATGCTCATGTGCAAAGTTACTTTAAAAAAACTAAGAGTGGCTGTGGCTGTGAAGTCATTCTCATGATACTGCTTTCACTTGCCACGTTCAGATGTGCTTTCTTGAGTAGGAATTTCAAGGAACTCTGAGTATTATATAACTTCTTAGTGGAGAAAACAGGTGGGAAGCCACAGGCCATGGGCTCACAGGGGTTTTCGTCTCTTGTAACTTCATGCTAAGACTAGCATGTCTTGGCATGGTAAATAGTAAGAATTCACTAAACTGATGGCTTTAATTTTTGTCAGTAAGCCCTCTCTCGCCAAATTGGCCCAAAGAGATTTTCTCCTGAAGCCCTAAAGTTTTTAAGGCCTTTGCTGTGTGTTTAGCAGCCTCGTAAATTAGCTTCATGTCAGTAGAGCTGCATCTCACTCATGGCTTAGGGTCTAAAAAAAACAGGAGAGAAATCTGAGTATAGACCAGGTTGTCCTTAAATTGCTCATATTGTATGCTGTGTGTGGCTGTATGTGTGCAGTCTGGTTCCTGTGTTCTTAGACACATTGTGCCGCTAGGCCCCCTAATTTAATCCACAGGAAGAAGCAGAAAGAAAGGTGCGGGTGCAGATGGAGGTTGGGGCTTTCGAACCACTCGTTCTGTCTTTTCAAGAGTGATCAGATCCCTGGTGGTGGGGAGGGGGTGTAGGTAGTGTCCAGTTGCTGAGGGACCTTAGTCCTTCTGTTTGACTGTTAATCCTCTGTAACTGTGATGAATAGTCGTGGATGTGTTTGTGAGGGTTACATGTGACAGCGCCTAGCACAGAACCAGCATCTGTTTGTCTCGCTGTCTCCCCTACTGGAACACAAGGTCCGTGATGGCAGGACTTCTCTCTTGTTCATCGTCACACATAGTCAGTGCTCAGTAAATATTTGTGTGAATTGAAGGGGCTCCTCATTGACTGTAAACCTTGCTTCCTTAACCACATACATAGAGTTCTTTGGAAAGCTGTGCAGAAGAACTTGGTCACCTGTTCCTCTCTTCCTCAAATTGTCATACTATTTTTGTGGCCTCACGAAGAACTGTTATTTTATATTGCTGTTGGGCATTGGTCGTGTCTTCCTTCTTCATCCCTGATCCCCTAAACGGTGTGTAAAAAAAGTACGTTACATCTAGAAAGTATTTAGAAAACTCATTTGGCTGATAATGCACAAAGCCTTTTCCTTGGTAACAGAATCTTGTACTGCTCTTGGAATGTTAAAGAAATTCTTAACCAAAGCTAGTTTCATTTTGACATTCTGTTTTTCTCCCATTTACACTCCTAAATTATACACAGAAGTATCATAGCAGTTTTATCAGTATGGTTCTCAGTTATTTCAGGGTAGGAGAATCATGTGGGTTCCTGAGGTCCCTCCCTGTGACCGCTGAGCTTAGGGAAATTAACCGTGGAGGGAGGAAGCTGGCGGTTGGCAGTCTGGTTCCCTGTAAGAGAGGTGTAAGCCTTCCACTTTCGGATGTCTGCCAGCTACTTGTGTCCTTAGTCAGCTGTACCACTGCCCTCCGGCAAAGTGCTAGAAGCCCAGGGTCTGGTGCACTTAGCTGTCCTTGTGGAAAGCGGAAGGTAAACAAAACAGAAGTGAAAGCAGATTCAGTTTTTTAGACTGTTCTCTTACAGGAATGGTTTTGTGGTTCTCAGCATTCGAGAAGACACTGGTTCCAATAGGTTTTATTGACATCAATTACTGTAAGTCTGATTCATTTTCTGCCTATTGATTTCTGCCCAAGGTGAAATTCATGACATTTAACAGAAAACATAAGTGATTTTTAAAAAAACAAAAGAACATAACTATTAAGGACTGTAAAAATAAGATTTAAGTCAGTGGCACTTGAAAAAGCAATTTTTATACCTCTTTGTTAACGGTTCTATTTTGTGCAAAGTAATAGAAATAAAGCTTCCAGTAGCTTACCATAATGAACTGAGAATGCTGTTTCCAAATTTATTTTGTCTGTGTTAAAGTTTTTCAGTGTCGAATACCATGTCCATAGGCTTTCACTAATGGCAAAGTTTTCTTAAAGGTAAAGCGCTCCATTTCCAGATGAATCGTATTATTGCAGCAGAAAGTGCCTCAGACCTCACAGAATCAAACCAGCTATTAACCACACATACATTAAATGGCTTTTTTCTTGTAAATGATTTAGGGTCACCATCAGTGACAGTGGTCTCTTTTTATATTTTTAAGAGTTTTTTATTTTAAATGGCTGCATAACCATAGAGTTGTTAAAAAATTAAGTAAATGACAGTGTTGAAGCTCTGTTAAGCTTCCAAAAGACATTGTAATTTACTGTGAAGATTCTTTATCCTTAATATCCTGTAGCTTTACCCTGAGCCCAGTGTGTCTGGGTACTGACCTATTTGTAGACGTGTGCTGGGGCCTCTCTATCCTCTGCATCTCTAACCTGCTCCTTCGTGTTTCCTGTTTCTCCAGGCTGCATTCCTCTGTCCTGGCTTTCAATTTACTCGTCCCTTGACTGTGTTCAATATAGAGTTTATCCTCTCTGTTGAGGTGTCTTTCTTTTTTTTCTTTTTTAATTTCAGCGACTATCAATTTCATTTCCAAGATTTCTCATTTGTTCTTTCTTGTCTACGTATTCTGATTTCTCCCTGTTTTTATTCATAGCATCATTTTTATACATGATTCCTTCATTTATCCCTGATCTTTGATGTATGTATCTTTAAAGTGCCTGACAGGCTATACAGCAAATTTCATGTGGGATGGATTTATTTTTCTCATTGACTTGTTGGTTATCCTTTACAGAACTAGGTATCCTCTGTGTTGCTGGTACTGGTGCTTGCAGGCCATTTTGAGTGGGAGGTCTTTTGTTCCTTCTCCTTCCTTCTCATTCTGGTTTTGAGCCTAGCTGTGCCTTTCTGCCTTTCTCTGTGTTTAATTGGCCATTGCCTTGTGTTCAGAGCAGAGGGTTACATCAGAGCTTGAAGTCAGTCCCACCGTCTCCACCAGGTGTTCCCCTTGCCAACTTGGGGAAGGGTATTCTATACCTCCTGTTCCTGCCCTCATGCCCTCATTTGTGGAGTTTCTGTAAAGCACTTTGATTATGCTTTTTTCCATGTCCTTTCCCAAATGTCCATAAGTGTTCTGTTAGTGATCTGTAGCTCCATCATCTTCTAGCCTCCCTCCAGACCAGTGTGCGAGATGACCCGGCACTTCCTCGGGCGCTGGCAGGGGTGATTACAGTATATCCTGCTGCCTTGAAATGTTGACCCCTTCCTCCCCACCCCTCTCTCTTTCAGCTGCCGCATAATAGTCTTGGGTGCTGGCTTTACTTTTCAGCATCTTTTTTTATTCAGTACATAATCATTTAAAAATGTAAACCAAAATGAGCTTGATATCATTTAGCTAAATTTTAAGCTTTTTCTTTATTATCTAAACATTGTAGTTTATCTTAAAATTAACAATATTGAGTATATGACTTCTTGCATATTGATTATATAAGTGTGTAAGTATAATAAAAATATTTTCCTGAGGTTTTTTTGGTAAATTGTTCCATTAACTTCTACATATATAGGATACAGCCTTGCCTTCAACTTGAAGGACATTTGTCCTCTGACATTAATGATGTACGTATTTCTCAGAGTATACTTTGTTATACAGAAATTTTCTGTTTTCATTGGTTATGAGATTTATGATTAACAAAATTTGTTTAACACGTTACTTTGAAGGTTTGGTTTCTAAAATTTTACACTAGCCAACCCTCCCCCCCATTTCTGTGTGTGTTTCTATATATATCTCCCTACTCAGCAGCAACTACCGCTAGGGTTCCAGGAAATGTGCAGCCTGTGTGTTCACTTACTGCACTTTGAATTGCTGCCTTCACTGGGCTGCTGCGTTTCCCTTCAGTCTAGCTCACCCTGTCCGTTTCTAAGAGCTAGTAGCTTCCATAAAGTACTAGGTAACAGCTCAAATGATCAAATTAGGTCACCATGTGTAAAGTGGGGGGAGGGGAGCATAGAGGCTGTTGAAGGTGCTAGGGGACTTTGTAGTTCCCCGAAGTCCTAGCAAATAAAAGGTACCATTAGAGGTTTTTCTTCCTTTAGACTTTTAAAACATATCACTGTCAGAACCATTAAAAAAATAACCCTTTCTGCTTTGAATTCATGTCTTAGTAACTATTTTGGTGCTGTCGTGTCAGGTGCCTGTGTGGCCCAATTGCAAAGCAAAATAATAACTCCAATAACTTCCGTTTTTGTAACAAGTAATTGAGAAAATAGGATTGGATTGGACACTTGCTTAAAAATCTTCGCTTTCAGACACATTTCTGTCCCACAGAGTGAAGCTCATTGATGGAGCACATTAAGGACTCTGAGCTCTGGGAGCCTTTAGAGCTGTTGCTTACTTAGCAAAATCAGGCTGAGGGGGCTTGCTGGGCCTGCTGGGCCTGGGTGGGGAGGGGTTGGAGAGGGGAGAGTCTAGGCCCTTCCTGTCAGGCTCCCAACTGCCAGCAGGGTGCTGATGCTGGCTCTATCTTACCACTTGTTACATAGTTTTAAAATGAACACTGCCCCC
>NC_060278.1:100549447-100687417 GCF_021613505.1 Equus quagga
CCCCCCCCCCCGCCGTGGCACAGCAGTTAAGTTCACATGTTCTGCTTCTCGATGGCCCGGGCCCAGGGTTCACTGGTTCGGATCCCGGGTGCTGAAGAGAAGAGGGTGTTATGACCAAATGCTGTGTTTACTTTAATAAAGTGCTTACTATAAGCATGAAAATATTTCTTTAAGACTGGGCTGGCTTTTATGCCTGTATGTTTTCAAAATAACAGAAATCTCAAAAATTGTCAACTTCTCACCCAAGGTTGACTTTTTGCCTAATTGCATTTGAGAGGTATTTGAATAATGGATGATGAGGTTTCCTGAATAGAGAAATTGATTCACTCTGGGCCCTAATTCGTTCTGTTCCCAGATCTTTATAAGTCCGTTCTCCGTTTGTATTCATTGGGAGATCATCTGTTGTCTTCTTAAACAAGTGGGGGAGGATGGGAAACGAAGAACTAGCTGTAGAAATTATTCAGGTAATGTTGGTTTCTGCCCTGCTCACTTCCTTGCCTCTTTTAAGATTTCCAGTTCAGCACATGTTTTGTTTAAACTTTCTCAGACATTTCTAGCCCAGCTAAATCGTAATTTTGAAAGAACTTGCTTTTTTTCTGTCCTGAAAATGGTTCACCGTAGAGATGATTCAGATCATTTTGGGTGCCAGATACCTATGTAAAATGACACAGTATTTGCCTGTAAGCTTTGACCAAACTTGAGCCCGTTTCAGTAGCATATTATCAGATTTCTTCTCTAGAAGAGCATGAATGTTTGACATCTCTTAAATATGTTTTATTCTATCACATTTCTGAAATCTACACTAAGAACAGGAAGCAGGCTCTTAAAAAGCCAGTAAAGAGCTGGCTAGCGGAAGGAGGAGGGAGGGAAAGAATCTGTTCACTGTTGGCATATTTACTTTCCCACTAGTAAAATTTCTGACTTAGTACGATCCCATCTCTGAACTGCTGAGGCACATTTGGAATGATTCTTGAAATGGTCGGGGTTTTCGTTTAGGGAATGCTTCTGGGAACCTGTTTGATGGCACGTTCATTATTTCCTTTTTGGCTTGAGTCCTAAATTTACCCAGCATTCGTCTTCTCATTGGCAGCTTTAAGGCCGTTATTTTATTTTCTCAGTGTGGAAATTTTACATACTCTCTGGGTTATTTAATCTTGATCAGCATAATAAAAGATCTTCTAGGGATGTTTTATGCTTGTGGTGCAAGTCTCCTTAAGCTTGTTCGTTCGTCAGTAATTCGCTTTTTCTACAGCTCTTGGAAAATTAGCTCACCTTTGACACAGTTTTATAATATAGAAATCTTGTATTGCTGTTATTCTGTAAAGTTTTATGCTATAGTGGTCTATTTACTTTCTTGTAAACCACTATTATTTATTTACCTTTAACTTTAATGGTATTTTATCGCTCCTCAATTTTAAGACTATAATCCTGGCATTTTATTTTCCTAAATGAAATACAAGTGCTTGTATTCAGAACATGCGTATATTTCCCATATGCCATTCTAAAGTAGAGAAACTCTTAAATGAGTATATTTTATTATTTGTAAATTATACCTCACAGTTGGTTAGAAAAACTTACTGAACCACACACTTAAGATCTGTGCATTTTACTCTATGGGTATACCTTAATTTTAAAATAGTATTGTGTGAATATGTCTTACTTTCCCAATATCTTTATTAAATGACATTGCCTAGTTTGACTTTCTCTCTCTCTCTTTTTTGTTTTCGGCACCAAAAAAGTACATATTGATAATCCTTTGGCTGAATACAATCAGTTGCACACTGTTATTGGTATTTTGGCCCTTATTTCCTCAGAGTGAATATTTGTTAGTTCGGTGGTTTATCCATATCAGTTATTTCTTCCATGTCAGTTGTTTCTTCCATCTTTACCCAGTCCCACCAGCGTGTTTCACCTCACGAGGCAGACGTCCCCCCAGTGCTGAATGCTGCCAAAGAATAAGGAGAACAACACATTTAAGACTTGGACTTTTATTCCTTCAAGTTATTTTTCTGGCTCCGCCGCATTTACCCAAAAGCTTAATCTGGTCCATAAATGATGTGACAGGTGCGTTACTACTGGATTTTGTTTAATCTTGGGTAGGTTTGTAATCCATCGACATGCTTTTAAATTGTTAGCTCTTCTCTAGTGTGAGTCGGAAACGCCTCCCTGCCATTTTGCAGTTTTTTAAATAGGTAGAATAGCAGACTGGGGCGATTCTCTTTTTTTTTTTAATTCGAGTTGAACGTGCGCGTGGTTTCAGAAGTTCAGTAGTACCACAGTAGGTTTAGAATCAAGTCCAGGGTGTGCTGCCCACGCCCGCCCCAGCCCGTGCCCTCAGGCTTTCTCCTCACAGTGACCGTTTGCAACCCCGAGCTGCCGAGTCCAGCTTGTGTTTGTCTCCATCCTTCTAAGGAAGATGTTGCTCTTCTGATGCGCTCATTTAGCTCTTTACTAGGGCAGCCGTCCCGTTCTTACGTTCTTACGTTGCCCTTCTGCTCTTCCTCCCCTTCCTCTCCTCCCAATATGTTACACTTCGTGGTTGAAACAGTGTTCCTTATTTACGTTATTTGCCTATGCACATAGTCACCGATGGTGTTGTACTGTAGTGTTTCCTTTTTAAAAATTCTCCTGTACTAATAATTGCCCTTTTTTTCGTTTGCATAGTTTTCTTTATACCTGTTGGTAATTCTTCCCGTATCTTCTTGTGGCCTCTCAGAACAGTTTTCCACAAGGTCAGTCGGCACTGTCCAATAGAAATACAAAGCAACCCACATATATAATTTTACCTCTTCTAGTAGCCACAGTACAAAGATAAAAAGAAGCAGATGAAACTGATAAGATAGTTTACTTAACCTAATCTGTTAACAATGTTATCTCAACAAATAATATTTAAAATATTTGAGATATTTTACTTTCCTTTTTTAGTACTGTCATCAAAATCCGATGTGTATTTTTTTTTTTTTTTGAGGAAGATTAGCCCTGAGCTAACTACTGCCAATCCTCTTTTTGCTGAGGAAGCCTGGCCCTGAGCTAACATCCATGCCCATCTTCCTCTACTGTATACGTGGGACGCCTACCACAGCATGGCTTGCCAAGTGGTGCCATGTCCGCACCCGGGATCCGAACCGGCGAACCCTGGGCTGCCGAGAAGTGGAACGTGTGAATTTAACCACTGTGCCACCAGGCCGGCCCTCAATGTGTATTTTTACACTTGCACAGCATCTCTTTTCAGACCAGCCACATCTCAAGTGCTCTCGATAGCCACGCGTGGCTCGTGGCTGCTGCATTGGACAGAGCAGTTTCGGGTGGTGGCTCAGTTCATTGTTTGCTCGGAGACGTCTGTCCTGGAGACGGCCATGCTCCTGTCTGGGTTGAGGTCCAGAGGCCTGCCTCACACAGCTGGCGTCTTTAGACTGCCTTTGCTTTGCTTCTCCATTGGGTTCCTGATTTCCTGTGTTTCAGGTCTTCTCCTCATTCCTCTCTGGTAGTTTCGCTACGTCACGGGTGGTATGGTGGACGCATCTCTCTGTCAAGTCATACTGCTCTGGTCTGGCCTGCTTGCCTCCTGGGTCTGCACATAGTTGTCATCCTGGGAGCTCCTCCCTTCACAGTTCTTGTGGAAATTTCCTTTGCCTTTGCCCTCGTATCAGATTTTTTTCTCTTGTTTATTTTATAGCTTTCTCTTTCTTGGTTTATTTCTTCCCTCAGGTGGAAGACATGCTGCCGTGGATTGCCGAGAAAAGGAGCATGGGAGGGAGAGGTTTTGAGACCTTGCACATCTGGAAGTGTTTTCCTTGTACCCTCTCACTTGATGATTATTGGGCTGGATGTAGAATTCCAGGTTGGAAGTCATTTTTCTTCACAATTTTGAAAGCATCGCTCCATTGCCGTCTGCTTTCACTGAATCTGGCAAAGTCTGAAGCCGTTCTGATCACCTTATCCTTTGAAAGTGAACTCTTTCTTTTTCCTGGAAACCTGTAGGGTATTCTCTTTGAGGGGTTCTGGAGTTGCACATTAGTGTGCTTCAGTGTGGGTCTGTTGTTATCATCATGATGAGCACTTGATGGGTCTGGAAGAGTTCCTTGAATTGTTTTTTGATGTTTTCTTTCCTTGTATTTTGTTTTCCCTAATTTTATATTATTGTGTGTGTTTTTGTTGAGGGGGGGGGTTGGCTTTAATTTCTGGGAGAATTCCCTGTACCTTTATCTCCTGACTCTTAATTAAGCTTATCAATTCTGCTGTCTTGTTTTCAAGTTCCAAATGACATTTTTGTTACATCCTGTTCTTAATTCATGGATACAATATCTTTTCTTATCTTTCTGAGTATATTAGTAATATATGTTTTTTAAGCTTTCTTTTCTTTGCAGTTTATTTCCTGCAAGAGGCGTTTTTCCTGTTTTATTTTTCTCGTAAATCGCTATTATATTAAAGGCTTTCCTCCTGCATCTTGCGCTCAGTGATTGCACGTGCACGATAAAGCGCAGGGGCTTACAAGGCAGCTGGAGAGCTCGGAGCAGGTGGAAGGTGCTGCCTCCTGATCTACTTTTTTCAGAAAATAAATCTCTAGATTTCTGGAGAGGCGTAAGGCAGCAGTCACCCAGCAGCACAGAGGGGTGGTAGGGGGAGGTGGGGGGGAACCCAGCTCTTCTCAGACAGTTCCACCTCATCCCCTGCCCTGAATGCCACCTCTCCTTCCCGAGGGCAGCTCTTCTGAGCCTCGGGGGGGATTCTGCGGTGGAACCCAGGCTGGTTCTCTGTATTCTCCACTGCCGGCTTGTGATTGAGCTTTCTCAGACCTGCCAACTACTGATCAGTCTGATTTCCAGCTTCCAAAATTCTGGTGCTGTTGTCTTCTCTCCTGTTTTCCCCTCATGGGTTTGCCTTTCTTTTTTTTGTAAATGTTGTAAAATATACATTACATAAAATTACCATTGTAACCGTTTTTAGGTGTACAGTTTAGTGGCATTAACTATAGTCACCTTGTTGTGCAGGTTTATCTTTGAATAATAATAAAATGCAAATTAAACAGGACAGATTTTTACTGTGATCATGGTGATGTTTTAGGAGAGCAGAATGCCCTAAGTATCCCCAGTCCAGCATGAGGCGTGCTGCGCGTCTCCTGTGGTCCAGGCGCCCCCTCTCTCTGACAGTTTGGTGTAATGGGATTTGTTTACTGTCTCCTAGGAAAGCAGTTGGATAGTTTGTTGGCATAAACGTGCATTTTATCTGCTCCTAACCACTGTAGCTTTACAAAGGCTGCAGGTGGAACTCCCAGGCGCGACATTCAAGGCTCTCCGAGATCTGGCCTGCCTGCCTTTGTGCTCCCGCCGGCTGGCACTGCCCCCGCCAGCCCACTCACTGTTCCTGCAAAAGGAGTGAGCTCCAGCCCCCGGGCCTTCGCTCTGCTGGCTGTTCCCGACTGAAGCGCCCCCTCCCTTGCTGTCTGCCTGCCCTCTTCCCGTCTTTCCAGCTCCCAGGCCTCTGGTTGTTCCTCTTCTGGTTTCCTCCCATGACCTTGCACATGCCTCGGAGTTATCAGCCTGCTTTTCCAACACTGCCCGGCTCCCTTTGATGTCCCTTTCTGCACTGGGTCTTCCTCGGTGCCTGGCACATGGGCCACGCTCGGTTAAATGTCTGGATGAATTACTGCTGCCAGAGATTTCCAAAGAACTCTTTATCCTTGTTTTGTAGGATATCCGACATGAAGCCAGTGACTTCCCATGTAGAGTGGCCAAGCTTCCTAAGAATAAAAACCGAAACAGGTACAGAGATGTCAGTCCCTGTAAGTATTCACATCGCCATTACTGGTCTCGCTGCTTCCATTGCGTCGGTTCCTCTTGCTGCAGGGCCTCCCGGTCAGGAGCCCTGGGGCTGGTAATACATCGATAGCAGTAGAGGTTTATGACTTGATTGTTTCCTATAATAAACGCATTAGAGACTTAGAGAAATGGTTATGTTTCCACCATTGTTGAAGGGTAAGGTTTCAGTTTCTGGAAAATTCAGCTAAGTTCAAAGCACTTTTAACTTTGAGTATTTTCGTGATGAATCATTTTCCTACCAGCTGAAGCAGAGTACAGCGAGCATAATAGAAGCTTTTCTGGATGATTCAGCAACAGTGCTGTTAGACCCAGAGCAGTGTGTTGAAACGTAATGATGCCCTGCACTGGCATGAGGGGTGGGAGCCATTCACCCCTCTACTGAAGATGCAAGTCAGCTGTGCCTATTGAGTCCTCCCCACCCCACCCTACTCGCCACCGCCATCATCACTTTTCTAGCGCTTTCCTGCCATTAGCTCTCATTGTGCCTGTCAGAATTTGTATAAAGCAAGAAAAACTGGAGCTGAGTAAAGGACATGAACTTGGGCTGTCTCTTCTAAGCCACAGAGGACTTTTTGACTCACCTCCAGGGTTTTTAGACGTTGTCACTCACTGAGGGGTTGTAGGTGCCGACATCACCCATGGCAGTGTTATCTGCTGGGGACACAGAAGATTCAGTGGGTTATTCCTCAGACAGGTGCTGCCTGCATGCCGGCTAAAGCATGCCACACCCGCGGCTGCGGCCGAGTCAGCTGTGTGTCCCACCCTGAGTTGTACAGTGCCCGGGTTCCTGGGAGGGAATAAGGATGGACCCAGACTGGGACCAGGCAGTCTGCGTCTGCCTGCTGCCACAGTTCCCTGCCAGGGTCACATCTCAGCCTGCTGCTTAGCACTGTGGGACTTTGGGCAGTTTGTTCTCTTCTCTGATCTTCAGTAAAACAGGAGTCACACCAATCTCAGGACTGTATGAAGATGAAATAAAATAACTTCAGCCACTCGGCCCAGTGTCTGGCTCCTAAATGTTGGCCGTGGTTGAGATGGCTGTTAACCGAAGGTACACGCCAGGCACGTCTGAAGTGCAATTCGAGGTCATCGAGCGACACCCGATAGTGCCGCAGCCGCCGGGTAGCTCGCACACTCGAGTTAGCGTGGCTGGGCTGTGGCACCTCATAGGTTTTATTTTAAAAAAAAAACCTCTCCCCAGGTGATTGTGCTGTGAGCCCTGGCCAGCTGCTCTGAGGTGGCAGGAAGGCTTGCTGTCTGTGTCTTTCACATGGTGCCAGGGGTACCCCGGGCCTCAAGCTCTGCTGTACTTACTCTGAATTAGGCAGTAATGTTGTCTTTAATATGCCTTTGCTACATTTTGATCAGTGCTCATCTGAATGATTTCGTGAACCAGTTCATGAACCAGAGATAAAACAGCAGTTATTTCCAGAGAAACAGTTCCCAAACTTTTTCACCCCCAATCTCTCTCCTCATATTTGTCTTTTTCTCCCCTACCTCTGCTCTCCAATAGAAAGTCATTTGCTTTTAAGCTTATGAGGGAAATGGGAGAATGGCTCCAGGTGGAAGGTGAGCTCACTGTCTCCCAGCACTTGGAGGGTGAGCTGTTCGCCCAGGCCCCTCAGTGCTGTTTGAACCCACTCGCGAAACCCACCCACGCCGGTCACATAATCTTTTTGAGATCCCTAATCTCCATGACCCACTTAAATATTATCCACGTGTTTCAATTTGTATTAACCATCTCTGATGAGAAACATTATTCCAACTGGTAGCTAATTTTCAAAAACATCTCTTTGGAATCTTTTAGAACAGAAAACCCAAAACTACTCATCCCCATGAACTTCTCCTTCCCACTGGGCTGGGGGAGAGGGTACTGTTTATGGTGGTCACCTGAGTTTGTCATCCCTTGTGGTGTACCAGAAATAGGAATACCCACCTGCTCTTGTTAGGACAAGGAAGGTGGCCCCCAGGGAACCATTGCTTTTGTGACACAGTCTTAGTAAAAAAAAAAAAAAGGGGGGGGTGGGCTGTGCTTTTTCGGTAACCTGGAGCAGACTTTCCAAATGAGAGTTTATTTTTAAAAACTATTCTGAAAGCTACATTTAATATACTTTAGATTTTAGATTCAGAGTTTATTTTGTCTAGTTAAACTCTCTTCGAAATATCTTTGATCATGACAGGTTCTGAATTTGAAAGATTTAGAATCAGTAAAGTATCTTATACTTGAACTTTTAAAAAACCTTGTATAAAGGAATTCAGAGTAGGACTTCGCACACTGCTGTATACTTGGGTCACTTAATCTTTCCACTGTTAGACATAGGTTAGGCTGAGTTGTGATTACAAATTCTGCCTACCATAGCTCATTGGACCAACTGGAGCTCTGGGGACTAGGTAGAATTTTTGGTGGATTTTGTTTCCTTTTAAAGATTAAAGCCACTATATTTTTTACCCTATTAGAAGTCTGTGTTAGGCATTAGAGAACAGATCCTTTGACACCCTCTCCCCCAGCCTACCAAGTTGGGGGGACGGTAGTAAGTATCATAGGAAGATATGACCTAAGAACAGATTTCCCAAATAGGACATAATCCATGTTTTAGTATATTTTATCTCTGTTGCTATTTGTTGTTAAGTTTCAAACACTTCAAAAACCTTTCTGAAAATCCTAGTGATCCCCATGTTGATGACTAATCTCGGTTAAAACAGCACAGCCTCAGGTAGTGTGAACACCTTTAATGCCACTGACTCACCTTCTTTGCTTTCCCTGTGGGGTGCACTGCCTGTGTAGACCCCCAGGTCCCCCAGGATTATTAACCTCTGAGGTCTGCTTTGCCTTTCAGTTGACCATAGTCGGATTAAACTACATCAAGAAGATAACGACTACATCAATGCTAGTTTGATAAAAATGGAAGAAGCCCAGAGGAGTTACATTCTTACTCAGGTAAACAGATTGCCCGAGGTTTTTACTCCTTTTTGCCTTGCTTGATGTCACCCTGCGAGCGCTGTTATCCATGCTGCAAACAAAACCCGCCACACCCTTGCGAAGGTCAGGTTCAGACAACGCAGGAAAGCAACAAGGAAGGAAAAAATCTTCTTCAGAGACTCTCTTTGGGTATGACACTAGTCTTTTCTGGGAAGTATGACATTACTGGGCTTACAGAAAACAGCATTAAGATTCCAGAATTGCCTGTGGTCTGTGGACGGAGGCAGCAGACCCATGGCTAGAGAAGGCCTGTGCCTGTATCGGCTCTGTAAGGATTCACCACAGAGCATCGAGTGCCTCTCACGGATGCCTGAAAGGGTGAGTGGGAGGTCAGGAACAGTTGCCCAGGTGCCATTCAGAATTCCTGGGCATGGTCCTCATTCTTTGGCCCAGAAAAAAAGCATCATTAGATTACAAGAACAAACATGCAACATCCTTTAAAAGTCCCATTGGCTTTTGGCATCTTTGTGGGGAAAAAATCGTAAAAGTGGTATAATAATTGACCTTCTTATGAAATACTTACTGGTATATGACCCAAAGACCATGAGTATCTGAGAATGGGGATAAACGAGTTTCTTTTTAATTAATTTTCTCATGTCTTAATCTGTTACCTGTAAGTTGTTCTGAAGAGTCTAAATTTCTCTCTTTTTTAAATCATAATTTTTGTTTTCTTATTCCACATCAGTTTGGGTTATAGGGTGATTTGAACATTATCATTGTGCTTAATATTTGGAGATTAAAGTGATGATGAAGCCAGAAAGCACTGTGAGCAAAGGCTGCTCTGGGGCAGGGGTCTAGATCAGGGCATGTCCACGTGGCCCTTCTCCGCCCCTTTCTGTCCTGTCCCCAGCTCCTCTCCTTCCATGACCACAGTCGGCCCAGGAGGCTCCCAGGCAAGGTATAGAACGTCAGCCGTGCTGTGCTCAGTCCTGGGGCCATTGAGTCAATTCTTGGTATACGAATAAGGGGCAGGCCTTTACCAGGCCCTCAGCCCATGGTCTTCCCAGCACTTCCGGGTGGCCTTGGGTGGAATAAGGATGAAGATCCCTGGTGGAGGCAAGCTGCTGGGAAGAGGTTGAGGCAAAAGTGGCTTCTTGAGAACTTCTCTTTTCGGAAGAGTCAAGTCTTACTTCCTGATTTCAGCCACTCAACTTTGGTGTGGGGTCAGGAAACCCGAAGCAGAGAGAAGCAAGGTGTGTGAAGTCCAGGGGAGCCGTAGGAAAGTCATGGAGCCCTTTACACCACTGCCCCTGACCCCTGCCCTGGGACTGACTTGGCACGTCGGAAGTTCTGTGTGTCTGCTCAGGTGGTTCCACACGTGGATCTGGCTGCTCTCGTGGCCTCCCCTTACCCTAGGGTTTACGAGAGGAGTCAAAGCAGCCTGACCCCAAGTTGTAGCCCTGGACGGTGTGACTGAAACATTCTCCAAGACACGAAGGCAAGGAAGCCCCGCCTACTTTCATTTCATTGTGCTCGCGATGTAAGTCTGTAGTCTCACTCTTGGAAGCCAGAGGCGCAGCATAGAGGGTAATGTCAGAGGTGCTGCCTTCACCTACCCCGCGAAGTGCTGGCTAAGTGTGTGTGTGTCCTTTTAGATCTTATGTGATTTTTAATTCCTCAGGCCCGTTCTAAACTGGGGTGATGTTGGGGAGTAGGGCAGGTGACAGTCTAGTAACTGCTGAGAGTCACAGCTGTGGGAGGGCCGGTGACAGGGCCCATGTGATTCCTGCCTTCCAGGAGCCATTTTTCTGTTAACTGGGGGGAAAGGGATGCACACGTAACCCCTGTTGTCTGGGTCCCTGCTGCACACATGTGTAGAGTGCAGACTTTTTGGCTCAGGCAGCGAGTCCAAGATGAGTTCAGGGAAGAAAGTGGGGAGGCGCTGAGGGCTCTGCGGTCGAGGGAAGTGTGGGGAGGCTCAGAGGGAAACGCTGTCCACAATAAGGAGAACTGAGAGGAAAAGAGGTGAGAATGGAAACCATTCTAGAAGTGGTGCTGGCTGGGGGAGGGGACATGCTCTGATGTGTGGGTGATAGATGATGTCCCTTCCAGGCAGCACTGAAAGTTGAGAGAAGCTCAAGGCATCCATACCCTTGTATCCACTGAACATCTCTGCCCGTCGCCAGGTGGGCTGGAGTGAGAGGACCAGCTGCTCGGCATGTGCCCCGCCATGCCCTGGCAATACCATACTCCTTGGGCAGCCTGGCTGACCATTTGTGTGTCCACATCTCTGATGTCCCATGGTCCAAGGATGAAGGCTGTCTATGGTCAAGGTCGCCATTATTAATAGTAATAATAATAGCTAACATTGTATTGGGTGTTTACTGTGTTCCAGGTACTGTGGTAAGGCCTTTATATGTATGAACATAGTTAATTTTCAAAACCCTCTGAGTAGGGGCTATGATTAGTCAAGGGAGATGGGTGGAGAAAGTGAGGCATGGAGAGGTGAAGTGACTTGTCCAAGGTCACACAGATGATAAGTGATTGGAGCTGGGACTTGCATGCCAGAAGTGTCGCTGTTGATCATTTCCCCATCCCGCCTCTCGCTGGCCCCTGGTAGTTTTGTCCAGTATTCTCCGCACCCTTTGGGGTGGATCTCAGTGGAGCCCCTCAGCCGGCGAGCCCAAACCAGAAAGCAGAATCAGCGTGTTCTCTCCTCTGTCCGTCAGCCCCAAACCAGCCCTGAGAAGTGGAAATGACCTTTCACTGTGTGTTAGAAAATAGAATTGTGGTTACTCACCACTAAGCAGGGAAAGGTGGGTCCCTGTCCCATCCTCAGCCCCCACTCTGCCTAAAGGCACTGTCATTCCCTCGCCTCTGATGGTGAGCTCACACTGAGTACATTGTTGTGAAAAGGGGCATGTACTTTGTGGATTGTGTGTTTGCAGGGCCCTTTGCCTAATACGTGCGGTCACTTTTGGGAGATGGTGTGGGAGCAGAAGAGCAGAGGTGTCGTCATGCTCAACAGAGTGATGGAGAAAGGCTCGGTGAGTCATGGGTTTATCTACTATTTCTGTCACTGTTTGTACGTCAGTCCATAAGGTTTAATGCTTTTGCCTGAGTTTATTTCTTTGAATTGTTTTTATATTTCTTTCTTTCTTTTTTTTTGGTGAGGAAGATTAGCCCTGAGCTAACATCTGTTGCCAATCTTCCTCCTTTTGCTTGAGGAACATTGTTGCTGAGCTAACATCTGTGCCAGTCTTCCTGTGTTTTGTGTGGGATGCTGCCACAGCATGGCTTGACAAGCGGTGCTGGGTCTGTGCCTGGAATCCGAACCTGTGAACCCCAGGCCGCCAGAGCAGACATGAACTTAACCGCTACACTGCTGGGCCAGCCCCAACTTTTATATTTCTTTTACATAGTCTTTTTCATAAGAAAAATTTAAAGAGGCCATATGTAAATGCATGTTTATTGTAAACAAGCCAGATAAGTAAGAAAAAAGAGAGAAAAAAGTAAAGTTGCCCTTGACGCGTCGCCCCCCAGAAGGAGTCCCTCTGCAGAGAGTGATGTGTCCTCCTCACACCTGCGGTCCCTGTGCTGCTGCCATTGTGTTACAGAGCTGTACACGCACAGTTTTATTCTGAAAAGAAGTTTCTGCCGTATTTGCCTCCTGCCTGCTTTTCTGGCTGGTGTAAGTGCCTCCCATCGACTGAGCCGTGGGAGCAGCTGGACTCTGGGTTCGCTTCTGTAAAACCCTGGGTTCTTGGCTCCTGGTCACACCTCTTCAATGTGGACGTTGTCCGCTTGTGCGTTTACTGCAGGATTTGTGACATCCGTCCTTCCAAGTTCTTTGTAACTCTTAAAGCATACCTGGGGATGGGGTGGACCACAGGTGTACCTTTGTTCAGGCCACCACCCCACGTGCGTCTGGCCCAGTCTCACACCTCTTGCCAGCTGAAAACCCTGCTGGGGCTCCCCGCTGCCCTCCAGGATGTACGTAACGTGGCTGCAGGGCACAGCCTGGTTGGGCCCTGCTTAACCCAGACCCCACTCTCACACCTCCAAGTGCAAACTCCAGTCAGAACAAACTTTTCTTTCAGTTTCTTGCCGTATTCTCTTGGCTGAGGCTCTGAATCCCAGTGCCCACCTCACTCCTCTCCTGGGTGTCCTCGATTGCTTCCCTTGGCCCGTCTAGGGCTGGTGCTCTCCCTTCCCACATGTCTCCCTCTGCGGGCTTGCCTGTTAAAGGCCTGTCTCCCGTGTAAGACTGTGTCCGTGTGCAGGGCGCAAGTGTGACCGTCAGCATGGCGAATAGACGCCACGTCCCTGCTGCCCGAGTCCTTCCTCCGCCGCCAGCACCGCCAGCACTTCCAGGCTCTCCAGCCTCAGAAGTGGAGGCCCCAGAAGAAGGCGAGCTGAGGACTGTGGAGACTGACAGGAGCGGAGAACGGGGTGTGCTGGCCCTGTGCTCCCTGGGCCCCACGGGGCACCGTTCTCACGGCTGTCCTGGCCACTTCGGGACGCACACGTGCCTTCCCTGTAGAATGTGAGGGCTCCACGGAAGCCACGCCTCCAAAGGAAGCCCAGTCGTGGCCCTAGAGAGTGAAAAGGCAAGTGCGGAGGAGGAACACATGGAAGGAAGCCTCAGCAGGGGATGCGAATGCTCAGAGCTGCCCCCGCCGCCCCAGAGGGCGAGTGGTCCTCTCATAGCAGCGCTGGCTCAAAACCCGGGGTTTTGCCTGGGACCCCTTTTCTTAAAGGGAAGTATTTATTTGCTCAATAATAATAGATAAAGAGCTTGCCTGGTTGGTCAATTGATGAAATAATGTTTCTTGTCTTAGAAAAAAATTTGTTCAGTGAAAGTGGTTTTTATTTTTTCTGCTTCAGTGGCTTCCTTAGTAAAATGCGAAGTTGCAGATGTGAAGCGAACCCCCCCAACACCACTCCTGTCAGCAATTTTGAATAAAGAGACAAAGCGTTAGGTCCCCAGCATGCATCCTCTCCCTCACGGGGAAGGGAGATGTGGCGGCCATGCAGGCGTCAGCTCACCGGGTGCTCAGGCTCTGGGCCTCTGCTCCGCTGACGCTGGGGCTGGCCCGCTCCCAGGGGCTGGCCTGGGCCTTGGAGGATGCGCAGCAGCATCCCTGGCCTCCACCCACGAGATGCCTGGGCACCTCCACCCCCATTTGTGGCAACCAGAAGTGTCTGCAGACATTGTCCAGCATCCCTCAGAGCCATACCTGCCCCCAGTTGAGAACTACTGTTCTAGATGGTATGGAGGGTTGAGAGTTTTAAAGCAAGGCTGACTTATTCAAAAATCATGGATGGTAGCATTTGCTTTTTATTTATTTGTGTGTTGCTAAAAGCTCAGGTAAAGCCTCTTTGCTATTTGCACGTGGCTTGCTGTAGCTACTGTTGTCATAGTCCAGCAGAGAGCAGTGTCCTGGCGCTGTAGCTCCTGTTCCTCACCAGCCTTCCTCAGTGTCTCCCATCCCAGGCTGACCGTAAATGGACCACAGATCCATGGTGACGACCTTTTCCCTTGGGTTGCTGTGTTGGCCGTGAGGAAAACATGATTGGTTGGTTTTATCATAGTTCACTGCAGTAATGTGACAGTGGCCCCTGTTTTCCTTTGTAACTACTCTTTCTCCTCGGTCATGTGGGCGTGCCAATTGGCATGAAAAGCAACATATGCTACGAGATTCTTGCAGTTGCCTTGGGATCAACATTTTCGATTCGGCGTCGGCATCAGCACCACCGTGAGGGCTGACTGGGAAAAGCCAGCAGAAGCTGCAGCATCCTGTGTGCTCAGCTAATCTGATTACAGGCTGGCTGCGGCCCATGGGGAAAAGCAGCCTGCAGAGTGTTTGCATTTAGTGCATACTTGTTTTCTGGTTTCCATCCTTCACCAAATAGTGTAGGATGTCCCGCTCTTATTTTTGGCAAACCTGCCTCTTACCCTTTTGGGACCCCATGCTTCCTGGAAAACAGTTGTGCAGACAGTGATTGTGTGGTTAGATTGGGGTCATCCAAGCGGCTAAAGTTCTCGTTGGTTTGGTTTTAAAATTGCCTTGCGACTGTGATTGTGGAGTGCGTACGTGTGTAAGGGTTGGGGTTGTTGAGGCGGGAAAGAAACTAGACGGGTGTAACTTGTCCTTGCAGAAGCATCACCGTGCCTCTCCTAGAGCCCCGAGTAAAGATGCCGTTTGGTTTCAGGTGCTTTGGTGCCCAAGGCTCTGGGCTTCTGTCACTGGTACTCAAGCCTGGTCCAGCTCTCTCCTGCTCTGCCTAGTTCTGTTCGTCGTTCTTTCAGAAAACTGAGTCATCCGTCACAGAGTCACCCCAGATGACTTGCATAGATGTTTTTTCAGATTGCCTGGCTGTTTGTTTCAGAAGGCCCCAGGACACGCTCTCTCTCACACGTCCGCCTTCATGGTGGTAACGGCAGCTGTGACAGACACCAACGTGTTGGCATTGCCACATTGCTGTTTGGTGCCAACCCAAGACGTGCCTCTGTTTGAATCCTCGTGAAGGCCTGCTTTCTAGTAAAGTCAGTCTCCTTTTCAGGTCGGGATGTGCCACTGTAATAGGCTAGCAAGAAGAGCGATCTTGGGCTTATTTTTTTGTTTTATATTCTGTGTTTAAAACAAAAATTTCTACAGGAAATGATAGAGAGCAGAGCGGGGCACGTTACTGTAGATGCCTAAGAGTTCTTAAAAATAAATATCAGTTGATTGACACTTAGTGTGTGCCAGAATTCCTCAGTTGCAGAGTTCCAAAGTCGTGGTCTTACCCGGATTACGGAGGTTATTAGGCTTTTTATTTGGTTTTGAAAGTGAGTGCCTGCCTGCTGGAGGTGGCGTTGAAGACTCGGCCCGCTGCCTGGGAGATGGGAACACATGGCCTCTGCTTCGGCAGCCGCTGGCCTTTGCCCCTGCTTCGCTTCAATCTCCCTCTGCTTGCTGCATTGGGTGCCCACCCCGGTGCCTGCCGGGGCAGTCTCTTTATTTCTGGGGTCTTAAGGCATTACACAGGTGTAATTATTTGAAGTGTAGAAATAAATGCATGCTTTAAGGGTCTTCAGAAGCCTTGCCCTCAGCTGCCCCACCCACTGTGGCTAAGCATGGGATCTTGCCGTGTCATTTGTTCTTCCGTGTCCCAAGTGGCAGAATTGCCTCAGTGCCGACAGATGGGCCCCACACCAGGGCTTCATCTCTGCAGCTCATCATCAACGTAGGGAAGTGACGAATGGAGCTGGCCAACACTTTCAGACAGGCCTGTGGCCAGGGTCTTTAGAAAGCCCTCTTGCCTTCTGTTTGGGGACCGTGAGTATGGTGCTGTGTTGGCATCACACTCTGGTGTTGCTTGATTTGTTTCTCTCCTTTTGCTTTTGTGTTGTTTCTGGGCCGCGGGCAGCTTCAGTAGAGCAAGACTGATGGGCATTGGTGGTTCCATCGCCGCCGCCTTGAGAGCCTCCTGGTTCCTGTGTCCCAGATGATGCTGCCAGTTCCTGGCCTGCTGCCAGGCGGCTGTGGTCTGGGCCTCCACTGGCTCCTCCGCTGCTCCTCTGAGACTGGCTGCTTTGCAGGCACTGGCTGGGAAATCCTGGTTATCCTTTAAAACACGCCTCTGTCAGAGGCCACTTCTTCCTTAGAGCCTTCCCTGATCTCTCTTGCCCTGTAACCTCAGCCGGCCTGAAACCTTTACTTCCTCTGAATTCCCATGGCACATCCATAGCGTTCCCCCAGCCGCCTTGTCCCTGCTGGGCGTGAGCAGTCTATCCTGACAGACAGGCCGGTCCTGGAGGGTCTGCCTCCACCTACTGTGGCATTTCAGGCACCATCGTCCTTTGCCCCAGAGGAGGTAATGCAGTGGATGAGTGCATGTTGAATTCTGACTGTCTTGAATTTGTACCATTTACCAAAGAGCTTTTCACACGCTGATAGTTCGTTTGCTGGAAGTCTGACGTCTTTGAGGTCTCCTCTGTCAGGGCGTGTCGTCCGTCCTTCTGGCTCAGCGACCTGGCGGCCAGCCCCCATCTGCCTGTTGCCTTCGTCCAGAGCAGTCAGAGCAAGCAGAGATGCCTGGGTAGCTGCTGCAGACACTTGGCTCAAGCAAAGTATGCTACAAACTTGAGTCAAATTTTCTTTCTTAAACTCTAAACTAAACCAAATCTTTGGGAGTTTGCTTGCTTTAAAGAAAAAGCTAGTTACATTTAAATCAAGACCATCAAGTAGTTTCTGAAATTATTAAAGTAGAACTTTGGAAGTATTTTTCTGAAGTGAACCAACCAGAATGAATGGGCAGGTGGGGCCATGGGTGGTCCCGAGCTGTGGCGGAGCCCTCCCCAGGCCTTCTCTGAATGGTAGTCTGCATTCAACCCCAGCCCTTCACCCATCCGAAGGGTTTCACCTGCATTCTCCTCTAGTCTTGTTTTCCATTAGCCTGTTATTTTCCCAGGGTAGGGGGTCTACACCATGCTATCAGCCCTCAGCAGGGTCTTGGTGATCTTTGAAATGGCAACATAAAGTAGGTTGTGAGAGACTAGACCTGTGTGCAGTCTGGCTTCACTCATCGATGAGAAGGAAAGGGTCAGACCTCGAGGTGCCTCATTGCCTGCAGAACCGGGGAGCAGCTGGCTTGCAAGTCTGAGCCCCGCCTGCACAACTCACTCTGGCTGGATCTTCACGCGCCCCTCCCGTCTCCCCTCCAGGCAGAAGGTTATGCTGCTGGTGACGTCCAAGGTCAGGAAACCCTAGGCCTTCAGGTTATCATGAAGTTCGTGGAAGGTACTCTGAACCTCCTGTCATAGGAAAACAGTGCATTGCTCACAATAATTCCTGTTCTTTTCTCTCCTAGTTGAAATGTGCACAGTACTGGCCACAAAAAGAAGAAAAAGAAATGATCTTTGAAGACACAAATTTGAAGTTAACGTTGGTCTCTGAAGACGTTAAGTCGTATTACACAGTGCGACAACTGGAATTGGAAAACCTTACGGTGAGTGTGGCCTGCACCAAGTGTCTCCGATGGTTACTCGCGGATGGGTCCACTCCCTTGGGTGGTATTGCCTAAGGCCAGTTCCTTGAGTTTTGTGTGCCCTGAGCAAGACGTGGCTTGGGCACTGTGCTGAGCAGAGCTTAGCTGCCGCTTGCTAGGGGACCAGGGTGCTGGGGGCGCAGCGGGCTTAGGTCCTCCGTCTCCGTGGAACTCTCTCTCAACTTCAACACCTACTTAACACCAGTGCTCAAGGAAAAGGGAGTTTCCCACCTAAAACTTACCTGTTCCTGCCTTTGCATCTGTGGAGGGACCAAGGGGCGGCCTGCAGGGGAAATCCCAGCAGAGCATGCTGCCTTCCCTCACTGTCCCCAGGCTCTTTAGACAGCGGCCGGGAAGAAGGGCCCTCCAGCCCAGGCTGGCTGCTTTCATAGCCAGGGTAAGTTTTGTAGGTGAGGTCTTGGGTTTATTTGTTGTGGGAAGGATTTGTAACACCAGCTGCTGGCTGTCATTAAGGGTGGTCTTGGAATGTGACAGGGCACTGTGCAAAGCAGCAGCACCCCGGAAGGCCCTGCCTGTGAAGATTCTGAATAATTCACCCAAGCCACCACTGAGGAACCATGCCAGTACCGGGAACTGGGGAGGGGAGCTCAAGGCGGCTCCTGGGGCGTCCTCAGACACGGTCGTCGGCCGCTACGCTCTGGAACCCAGCCAGCTTGATTCTTGGCTGCCATATCAAACTGTCAGACTTTGGGCAAGGCATGTCACGTCTCATGGAGTCTCGGGTTCCTCTCTGTCAAATGGGAGGGGTGACGGATGTGAAGTGTGGGAGCAGGAGCCAGCTCAGGGTGCGCACGCAGGAAGGGTTGGCAGGCCCCAGCAGGGAGAAGGAGCTGGGGCCGCTCAAGGAGCAGTGCAGGTGAACCGTCCAAGCGAAGGTGGGGCGCTGGTAAGGCCGCGGTGGGGCTCTGGGCTCTGGTGAAGAGTAAGGTCTCTTCCGAGCTGTGTTCACATCTTAGTTTTCAACTTACTGCTCGGTAGTCATCGTGACTCCTGCTGTTGAATCAGTGGTTGAAGTAAGGTGGCGGACTTTGCACAGATCACTGCACAGGAGAGAAGAGGTTAAGACCATGTGGCGTCTGAGGAATGCCATGGCGCAGGGGGTCTGAGTGCCCTCTGCTCTCCGGGCCAGTGCTGGAGCTGAGCCCTGCCGGCCGCGTGCAGAGGGCTAGGGCCTGATCGATGGAGGCATTTCAGAAATAACCTTGACGGTGTGTTGGAATGTGCCTGGAGGATCATGGAGTAGACTTTTTTTAATGCTTTTTAGCATTTGCAAGCGTGACATGTTAAGAATGACTTCTGGTAAATGCAAGGAAATTTCTCCTGCTCGTTGAGGGAGACGGACTTGGGGCCGAGCAGAAGATGTTGATGCTGTTCGCGTGGCGGGGCCCGCGCAGCTGCTCGGAGGCTGTGATGTTAGGAGAAAGTGTTCGCGCTAGCAGACTTGGTCTCTAAAATGTCTGTTCTCAGACGTGTGTCTCTGTTCAAGCACAGGTCTGGAGTGAATTCCTGGAGAAAGAAGCAGGCAAGTGTGAGGGGAGTCTAAACAAGAGATAACCCACACCTTTTTAAGGACTAAAAGAAAGACTGAGCTTTTGGCATGTTTTCTTATTGAGTTTTTTAAAATATATTTGTAAGTGCTTTTCTTTCTCTAGAAAATAGAAGAGGCATTTCTCTTTTAAGACATTAAAGTATAAGGAGATCGTTTCCTAAGGAGGAAAGTAGAATCGCTTAGTGTGATCCCATAAATCATCCTGCCGTCATATGCGGGGGCCTCCGGGTCTGCAGGAAGGTCCCAGGGTGTGCCGGGCTGGTGCGGGTTGAATGTGTGTATTCCTCGCTAGTGTTAGGTCATTGGTGTTTATCACAGGTATGGTGGCTGGTACAGTAGCTCATTGTGGACCTTTGCCAAACGAAGGGAGACACTGTCGCTATTCAGGCCTCTGTGAAGCCTTTCGCCATCAGCTGCTCTCCAGGTGACCTGGGCACTGAGCTGGCCCTTGGCGGTGCCAGCAGGAGACCCTCAAAGCTGGCAAGGTGCCCGTGTGTGGGCTTCTTCCTGTGCCCACTTCACAGCTTGCAGCCGTTGCTTCCCCAGGGACTGGTTCCCACTTACCGTGCGCTCTTAGCTTGCGAGGGTCTGGGCTCCCCTTCTCCCGGTGAGCACTGCGTTCTGATCATTGCTCCTGGGGACTGCTGTGCCCCTGGGAGTGGGCTCTTAGAGGCTCAGAGTAAGGAGCGGAGCTGGAAACAGCACGAGAGGCCATTTTTCTTTCTGCTTCCCCGGGATCAGACCGGGCGAGGGGGAGAAACACTTGGGAACAAGGGCCGAGGTCCTCCTTTCAGAAGGTCCTGCAGTAGGCTCTGAACATGGGCTCTGGAGTCAAGCGAACTTAGATTTAAACTCCTGCTCCCCTACTTAATGGAAGGTTGGTCTCCGAGCCTCAGTGTCCTAATCTGGAAAGTGGGGACGACGGGAATACATGCCTCGAAGGGTTGGCGTGAGGCTCGGTGAGCTGCCATGCCCAGAGCTAGAACAAGATCAGCTCTCAGTGCGTGGGGCCAGTTGCTGCTGCTCTTGTCAACGTCCTCCTCCTTGTGGGCTATCTGTTCAGCGGGGCATTGAGGTACACGTGGCAGCCATCAGTCATTGGAGACTGAGTTGGTTACTTTGCCTAAAACGACAATCGTCTGAGATGTCCAGACGTAAGAGCCCTCAGGTCCCCAGAGTTGGTGTACACACGCAGGTCCATTCTCAGTCACATGAAGCCGCCTTGTGCTTGGTGATAAGATTGTCGTGGGTGGCAGTGCATCATTTTGACTTGTGGGGCAGAGAGAAATCAGTTGTAACCATGAAGAGGGCAGAGGTGATTGAGACACTGGAGAAAAGAGGTGGGCGAGACTGTTCCATCCTAAAGGAAACGAAGCCAAGCAGGCCCAGCGGGAGCTCAGAGCCGGGCGCTCGGTGCTTGGGATGTGCGGACTAGGTGTGTGACCCCTGGGAGAAGACCTGAGCATTGAGCTCGTGGAGATCGAGGGGCGGGGAGGCGTGTGGTGCTTCCTGCAATCACCAGTTAGGGACTAGTCATTTCTGTACAGGGGATTCTCTTAGAATCATCATGAGGATTTTTCTCTTTCAGTCTAAAGAAACTCGAGAAATCTTACATTTCCACTACACCACGTGGCCTGACTTTGGAGTCCCCGAATCACCAGCCTCGTTCCTGAACTTTCTCTTCAAAGTCCGTGAGTCAGGCTCCCTCAGCCTGGAGCATGGCCCCATCGTGGTGCACTGCAGCGCCGGCATTGGCAGGTCGGGGACCTTCTGCCTGGCCGACACCTGCCTCCTGCTGGTAAGGAGGCCCTGAAGGGTCGGGGAGGAGAAGGGATGCATGGGAGCCTCTGCTCTGGCCCGGCCACAGCTTCTCTGTTGTCTCTGCAGCAAACTGTCTTTGGTCTTCGCTTTTTAAAACTTCCTTCCCATGAAAGTCGCATTGTTTGGCAGGATGCTCGTCATTGTAAGGTGGAATCCAGGAAGATCCAGAGCGTCCCCTTCGCTCTCATTCTTTCCCCTGTGCTCAGTTGTCCCAATTTTGCTGCCTTTTCTCAGATTTTCTAGAATTCTGCCTGCCCCACTGTGACTTTTCCCGAGTAGAAAGCAGAGCACGCCTCCAGAACGTAGAAAGTCACATCGTCCGTGAGAGGTAGAGCTGGCTGAAGTGTATCTCCCCTCTGGCTTTCAGATGGACAAAAGGAAAGACCCTTCTTCTGTTGATATCAAGAAAGTTCTGTTAGAGATGAGGAGGTTCCGGATGGGCCTGATCCAGACGGCAGACCAGCTCCGCTTCTCCTACCTGGCTGTGATCGAAGGCGCCAAGTTCATCATGGGAGACGCTTCAGTGCAGGTCGGCACTGCTTCTACTTTCCTCCACGTGTGTTGATTTTAAACTTTTGTCTCTGGAGCAGGAGGCTGTCAGTTGTAAAAGTTCACACACTCCTATGTCAGAGGAAATAGCTATGCTCTGTGTTTCAATAGCTAGAAAGTTGTGGAAATGGTCACCGTGTTCCAGTTTGTGCCTTTGAAGTGCTCACAGAGAGAGTGTTGGTGGGAAGAACAGACTTCATTTTCAGAAGATTTCCTCTTCCAAGTATATGTCTGGAGACCCGAGAAGCAGAGAGAGCCACTCCCCAAGCTGTCGCCTCTTTTCACTGGAAGGGGAGTGGCTTTCCTGACGAATCAGCCAGACGTGAACAGTGACAGGACTTTCTCTTGCTGCTTTTCCAGGAGCAATGGAAGGAGCTCTCCCATGAGGACCTGGAGCCCCCACCTGAGCACGTCCCCCCACCTCCCCGGCCACCCAAACGAATCCTGGAGCCACACAATGGGAAATGCAAGGAATTCTTCCCAAACCACCAGTGGGTAAAGGAGGCGACCGAGGAGGATAAAGACGACGGCCCCATCCAAGAAGAAACCAGAACCCCCTTAAGTGTCCCCTGCAGCATGGAAAGGTAAGGTGAGAGGGTCCTGGCTTACTGGGGGCGAGGGGAAATGACGACCTGTTCCAGAAACGTGTGTTGATGTCGAAACCCTGTGGACGCAGCCTCCTCTTGGCATGCAGTGCTTTTATGTCCTTGGGTAATGGGGCCCCTGCACCATCCTGCCCGTCCCCTGGCTTGAGAACCTAGGCGATCAAGCCACCTGTTGGCCCAGGAAGGTGCCGACTTCAGTGGGGGTCTAGCACCACCTTGCGGTGCTCCTTGGAATCAGGAGTGCATCCAGGCTGATTGGATCTTCCCACCCAGTGATGACAGAGCCCGCCCCCAGGCTTCCAACCCATCCTGAAACGGGCTGTGCACGCTTGACCACACGCCTTCAGCTCCTAAAATGGTCCTTTTGGGAACTAAACCTTTTCACCTAGTTTTGACTAAATGATGGTCATTTTGCTTCCTCATAGTTTAACAAAGATTGTTGAGCATCTGTTGAGGCGTGTGAAATACTGAGGTCACCAGAACATGGCCCTGCTCAATGTTGTAGCCCCCCTGGTTGAAGGGAGACAGGAGACTATAGTCAGAGCCCGGGGACAGTGATGCGATGGAGGTGCATGCCCAGGCGGTGAGCCTTAGAGAAGAGTCACTGAACCTTCCCCAGTGCTTGAGGAAGGCTGCTGACAGGAGGGGCACCTTGGAAGCTTAAAGAAGGAGATAGTCGGCTGAAACCTGAGACTGCGGAGGCGGTGCCCTTGGCCCTGCTCTCCGGAGGGCACTTTAACATGAGTGCACGTTTTGAGCCAGCATTCACGCACATTAGAAATTTAGCCTGCAGCAGTTCTCAAACAAGGGTGCCGAGATACGTAGAGGTGTTCCTTGTGGCATCATCTGTGATGGGGAAGGTTAGAAATGAGCCGATCGTGTATCCTAGGATTAGGTCCGTCGTGCTCTCTCCCTCTGTTGGATATTCTGCAGCTGTTAAAGAACGGGATCTGGGTATATTGACATGGCTGGACGTTGGAGTTACAGAACGTGAGAAAGCGAATTACACGCGGCGCGTGCCCCGTTGGGTCCTCTGGCTCATTCCATCGTCAGAATCTCACCAGGCACCTCGCTGAATGCCGAGGGCCAGGCCTCAGTCCTGACCCAGGAACCTGAGTCCCCAGGGTCCTTCGTGCCCCAGGTCCTTATCAGAGGAACACAGGATCTGGTTCTGGGGCTCGAGAGACACTTGTCCAGTGAGGCCTCCCAGAGCAGGTGCCATGTGATGTGACAGCTGAGCAATGGCTTGGTGACCGTCCCCCAGTGAGACTGTGCCCAGCTTCCCAGGGCCTCTGTTGACTTTCTCAGGGTGGGCCTGTGTGCTCCATCCAAGGGCTTGCTGGGGGCCTAGGATGGGAGACAGGAGCTGGCAAATGACTTGGGTCACATTCGTGTCGCGTGTTCTTTCACGAGTGAGAGAATGGTGCCTTTCATGCTGTGTGTGAAGGTGGTGAATGGGGAAGTGCGTGGGTTTGGGAAGCTAGAAGCTGGAGAGTGCCAGGAGAAATGGAGTTGTACCCAGAACCTAAGTGCCACTGGACACAGTGGGAGCCCATGCGCACAGGCCTCAGCTGCAGGGCGGGTGCTGAAGGTGAGGGCTTCCTGCAGCCTCCTGTCTGCTGCAGCCTGGCGCCTCGAGTGGTCCTGCCAGCCACACAGGAGGCTGCTGGGGTGGGAAGGCCTTGGAGGTGCACACGTGAGGCAGGACTTCCTGTGGCCAGGGCCTCCTTGGTGGAGACAAGGGTGGACAGGGGAAGGCCTGGAGGAGTGGGAAGAGGAGGGGCCTGGCTCCTCACAGGTCCGCGAGCCTCTGCTGGCCTCTCCCAAGACAGCCCTGGAGCAAGGACACAGTGCACGTCATCCCCGCGGGGTGGCTCTTGCTGGCCGTCAGGAAGGCAGCCGATAGATGGCTCACAGGACGCCTGGCCCTGGTCCTGTGGCGGGACTGGATTGCTGCAGGGGACTCTGGCCTGCGGTGGCGTGGGTGGAGGGTCAGTGCTGAACGCCAGTGGGAGTGTGTGGTGTCTTCGTGTCAGCAGCAACAAGGGCCCCTGTGAATCAGCCTCCGTCGGGGTGCCCGGGTGGAGCTGGTAGCACCTGGGCCATGCCATTGCCTCCCCTGATCTGAAGGGCAGCATCCTGTGAGCGGACCCCGGGGCAGAGTTAGCACCTGTCTTGGCACCAGTGGCTGTATTTCTCCTCAGAGCCTTACCACCCTCCACCACCAAGGAGTCCACAGGTCTCCAGAACTCTGCCCTGGCTATGGGGCCACCTGGGCCCCTGCAGGGAGGCCGTGACACCTGGGCTTCAGGCCACTGTCAGCATTGCCATGCTCGTGTTCTCCTGAGAGTCCCCCGTAAGAATAGCGTGCCCACCGTCCTCTCCCCAGAGTGACTAACCCTCTCTGCCGCCTCCTTCCTCAGCAACAGGCAAGACACTGAAGTCAGAAGGCGGGTCGCCGGGGGAGGTCCTGCCCAGGGGGAGCTGTCGCCACCCAAGGAGGAGCAGGACCAGGCGCTGACTCACTGGAAGCCCTTCCTGGTCAACATGTGCATGGCCACAGTCCTCACGGCCGGCGCGTACCTCTGCTACAGGGTATGTTTTCACTGACAGACGTGCTGGCGAGACCGTGTACAGAGAGCACTGGCCGACAGCCCGGCGTTAGCATCCAGTGCTGCACGAGGATCTGAGCCAGTCTCAGAAGAAACAGATCAAAGGTTCTTAGAGTATGGAACTGAGAAGGGCTAACGAGAGGACTGAGGATTGATGCGCTGGGGTTTCAAGGAGCCCTGTGGTCCCAAGAATATGCGAGTCTAATCTCAGGGCCTTAACCTGTTCAGGAGTAAGTAGAGAAAATGCCAAATACATCTCTCTCTCTCTCTTATTTTTTTTTTTGGTTCATTTGTTTTTGAAAAGAAAGAAAAAATAGAATTACAACACATTGTTGTTTTTAACCTTTATAAAAAGCAGCTTTTTGTTATTTCTGGGAAAAAAAAGACTAGGCACTTATGAAACTTTCCTGTGCCCTTCGGCGGCGTGAGCAGATCCACCGTTTCTGTTTGATCTCCCAGGGAAAGACTCCGCACTCGCGCTCACGCGAATGTCACTCCTTCGGAGGGGAGGCTCCGGGGGTTTAGGACGCCATCTCGCTCAGTCCCTTCCTCCGCTGTGCGCACGCACACTGAGCGCGCACGGTGCCTATGAGCTTTCCCGTTTTAGGAAGAAAAAAGGCCATCTGTAGAAAACAAACCCGGCTTCTGCTTTTGCTCAGGGTGTCCCGCTGGTTTTCTCTCCTCACTTCCCCGCCCGTCCCTTCTTGTTGTGGCCATCCTCTCGTGTTCGGCCCGCCTCACTCCATGCCCCAGACCGAGCTTCCTCGAGGCCCGGCCTCAGGGTCCGAGCTCACCACAGGCTGGCCACCGGCCGCTGGCTTTTCACCCTGCCGTCAAGGTCCGGAAGGAGCAGCCTCCACTTCATTTGGAATATAAATTCCGTATTAGTAGAAATCCACGTGTTAGACGTGTGTTGCTGTTGAAGTAACGAGAAGAGAAAGGATTAGCCTCAAAACTCTGGCCATGGGAGCCGGCCCCGTGGCCGAGTGGTTAGGTTCGTGCACTCCGCTTCAGCGGCCCAGGGTTTCGCTGGTTCGAATCCTGGGCGCGGACATGGCACCGCTTGTCAGGCCACGTTGGGGCAGCGTCCCACATGCCACAACTAGAAGGACCCACAACTAAAAATACACAACTATGTGCTGGGGGGATTTGGAGAGAAAAATCAGGGAGAAAAAAAAAGGTTGGCAACAGTTGTTAGCTCAGGTGCCAATCTTGAAAAAGAAAACTCTGGTCATGGAAATCACCTCATGAGACCGTTTTTTTTTTTAATCATTTAAAATATTTTACCTCTTTCCAAGCAACCATCTTTGAGTGCATCAGATGGTTTAGCAACAAGCAAACAGTCTTTTCCTTAGAGGTGAATTTTGGAAAGGGGAAGCTATTGTAAAAAAAAAAAAAAAAAGTAAAACCGCCTTACCTGGAGGCTGGCGTGGCGAGGAGCAGAGTGGCCTGGGGCCCGAGGCTGCGGCCTGCGGGGGTGGGTCCGGGCTCATCTGAAAATGTTTGGTTTCATTCCAGTTCCTCTTCAACAGCAACACATAGTCTGACCCACCTCCACCCTGCTGGCGGCTCCTGCTCACAGAGCCCACAGCCGATGCGCAGGCCGAGGGAGGGCAGGGCCGCCGGACAGCTCAGCCAGCCGGGACTGGCATGGACGTTTGCTCTGCACCGAAACCACCGCCACCCCGTGCCCCCGCCCCGCCCCAGGCTGCTGGCCTCACACCTTACCCTTTTCCTTTCTCTGCCTCCCTTTTTGGTCCCAGATCCACACGCCTTTCTGAAGGAGAGCAGAGCAGAGCGCGGTGCCCTTGGCACAGAGGAAGGGTGGCCTGCGCCAGTCGCAAGGCTCACCTCACCCAGGGCTCCCTCTCAGCGTGTCCCCTTGCATCCCGGTGGGCGGTGCACAGCATCCTCCCCGTAACCTCCACCAAGACTGCATGTAGGAGCCTCGCCACTCCATATTTATTTTATTTTTCCCCAAAGGCATCCATAGTGCACTAGCATTTTCTTAAACCAATAATGTATTAAAATTTTTTGATGTCAGCCCTGCATCAAGGGCTTTATCAAAAAAGTACAATAGTGAACCCTCAGGTAGTGCTGGGAACGGAAGACTGGGGTGTGAGCCTGCTGAGTCAGACCAGTGCTAGGAAGAAGACGGTTGTGAGCAGTTGCTGTTTCGTGACACTGTGGGTAACGTGAGAAGAGGTTTGGCAAATGTTTATAGAACAGTGGGATAATATATAATGAACACTTGGATATTTAAGATACGCGATGTGAGATTCCCTTGTCGCGGTGGTTCCCTCCCCGTTATCTGCTAGACTGCTGCTGTCGGTCTCCGCTCTCCCCGTGTGTATTAGAATGCATGTTCGGTCTTCCTTGTCCTGATCGAATACCACGTGCTTGAAATACTTAGATCTCTGCTTACTGGTGTGCCCCGTGGACAAGTCCAGTCTCCCTTTGCATGATCTGATCCTTACCTGGTGTGGTTCCTAGGACCGTTGCTGAAATAATCGCCCTTCAGCAGTGGAGTGATGTTTTCCAGTAACAGATATTTGCCTAATTCCTGGCATGACACTCTGGTGACTTCCTGGTGAGGCCCAGCCTGTCCTGGTCCGGCTGGGTCCCTCCGTAACTCAGACATTCCAAGGGTGTGGGAAGCCATAGTCACACCCCGCACTCTGGACATCCAGCCAGGCAGGGTCTCCCCTCCAGCACCTTTGGGATCAGCCTCCACTATCCCCAGTTCACGCTCTCCTTGAGCAGACTGGGGTTTGGAGCCCAGGCAACTGTTGGAAACCACGCTTCTTGAGACAACCTGGATGACGGTCCCTTAGAGTCTAGGTCTGGGGGAGGGGCGGGGGCCTCGCGGAGAGAGGCTTGTCTGCCCTGCCCTTGACCCCGGGGACTGATGGTGCTCACGGCTCTTCCTGCGAGGGGAACGTAAGATCTCCACGTTAAGTGGCTTTTTTAACAAGAAAAAAAGGCAGCTGTAGCTCATGAGCTGCTCTTTTGCCAGCATTTTCACATTTTGCCTTTCCCGTGTGAGGAGCCCGTGCAGAGTGCTTCTGCGGCGGGAGCGGCGGCGGCACCCCACAGAGCCTTGGTGAGGTGCGGGTGGGGCTGCGGCGCAGGCTGTGAGCGGTCTGGAGTTGGGCTTGTCTGTCTGTTTCTGAAGTCCTGTATATGTATGCAGTAGTTTGGGTGTATATACATAGTAGCATTTCAAAATGGATATACTGGCTTCACCTCCTATCCTTGGAAAACAGATGGCTCTCCATCTTGTTACATGTATGTTAGAGAAGTAGCGAGCTGCTCTGCTATATGCCTTAAGCCGATATTTACTCATCAGGTCATTATTTTTTACAATGGCCATGGAATAAACCATTTTTACAAAAATAAAAACAAACAAAAAAAGCGAGGTGTTTTGGTATAATACCTTTTCAGGTGTGTGTATATGTGGATGCATGACAGGGTGGGGTGGGGGGCGCGTCTCAGGGTCTTCTGTGACCTCACAGAACTGTTAAACTGTACAGTTTTCCAACTTGCCGTATAAATCATGGGTTTGCATTTTAGTTGCAACAATAAAATTTTTTTCTAAAGAACATGGATTTGGCGTGCTTCCCATTTCTTTGTTTAATGGGCCTGAACCAGGATGGGCAACTCCTGTTTCTTTCCATCCCTACTGATGTCAAGCAGATGTTGTCAATCAAGCAGGGTTCTACTTCCCACATCTCAGAATTGCAGCGGCCTCTGGGAGTTGTGCATGCCTTTGGGCTGGGGGACATCCGCTTCCCGGTGAGTTTATTTAATGCTTCAGGCCTCAGCCCATTTCCTTCAGCAGCAGCAGCAGCAACAACACCCACCTTGTGAATGTATAGGGCCCCCAACTACCTGAAACATCTCCACGTTGTTTGAGGAACTGTTCACACCTCGAGGATGTGTCCCATTGCCTGTGAGACACAATGGTCACCCCATCTCGGTGCCTCGGTGGGTCACGCACGATGTGGAATTGACGTAGAGATAGTGTGAGATGTAAAAACTTCACGTAGGCTTCCTTTCTTATACAGGGTTAAATGTAAATCTCTCCTAAAGTGATGTTTTGACTTTGTTTTGAAATAATTTCAGACTTGCAAAATGTTGCAAAAATAGTACAAAGAATTCCCTGTGCCCTTGAAGGTTTTATGACTGTTCAGAGCTGGCTGCTGAGTAAACTGTGCTGTGGCCTCCCAGCGAGTTCCGCCGAACCGGGACACAGACAGGCTGTGGTCCTGTGACCACGGGATGCCCAGAGAGGACTGCGGGCAGCAGGCTGGTGCTGTCACACCCACTGTCACTTCAATCTTAGCTTCATTTTATGTCTAGTTTCAAAAAACGGCATCTAAGCTTTCGTGAAGAGCTAGAATCCTGGCGTGAGAAAGAATAACTAAGTTTGTAACTTTGGAGCAGGAATCAAATGGCCAGAGGCCAGACAAGGGCCCTGCCCCTTGGCGTCTGTGGGAGTGGGCACCCGGGGAGCCTGCTCCCCACCTGTGTGGGAGAAGCCGCCTCCCCGGCTCACTGGAGACCGCGGAGAGCGCGGAGGGGACGGGGGGCCGCTCCCACCCCCGGAAGTTCGGGAAAACAGCCGCCACTTTCTACCATTTCACGTAAAATACAACAGCAATAAAAATTGTTTTTTTAATCAAAATTTCGGAAAATCGAACATAGAAACAAGGCAAATAAATACTAAGTTACACCAGAAAGAACAAAATATGTCCAGGAAGTTTAAATGAGAATGTTTAAGTTACGGAGTTTTCTGACGCCATTGTGGATAGCCACGTGCAAACCCCGCTTATCTCTACGGTGTTAACACAAACAGCTCAGGACGTGTTTGAGATTTTTTAATAGACTTAAATAGGCAACTAATTTTCTTTCTTTAAACATGTTCTTCAGTGAAATCTCTCTTCAGACCAGCTCATGGCTTCTGAAGCAATTTATTTAACGGCCCTAAGTGGACGTGCTTCGAAAGCTGGATTCCATTTTGATGAGTGAGGTGAAAGCAAATGCTGCTGCTGACATGAAACCCAAGGCATCTTGGCCGGTGGCATTTTCTTCTTTCATTTGTGCTTTTTAACAGTGAAAATAAGGTCCATGGTCAGCAGGCTGCCACCAGGCTCCCCTGTGGCATGCATGCTGTAGGCTCATGTTAAAAAGTGCATCATAGAAACCCTGGCTCTGCCTCTCCCCACCTTCTGCAGCTCACCCGGGGGACAGCTTGTGCTGCTGAAATGACTAGACCCACCACACCCTCCTGACAAGGTCAGCCGGCCTGCTCGAGGCCTCAATCAGTCTTCACTGACCCGCGAGAGCTCGAGTTCAGCCCGTTCGTCTTGCAGCCTTTTCTTCCAGGCCTCAGCCTGTCTGGCCTCGGCCCCTCCATAGCATGGCTGGCTGGCCCGCCCGAGCTCTGCATCCAGGGAAGGTCAGACAGTCTCAGAGCCCAAAGCCCATCTCTGATTGCCGCTGTGCCGCCTTCCGAGTGCTGGGCGTCACTTTTTTCTGCTCCTGTGCAGAAGCCTCCCGTGTGCCCTGGGGCTCTGCAGCTGCTCTGGAGACTCGGGGAGCAGCTCACGCTTCCAGGGGAGCACACAGTACCCCCGAAGCTCGGTGCCTGTGTCGAGGCTGGGCAGCAGCAAACACGAAGATGCCAGATCTGAGCTCATCAGCTGAGGCTGCTTAAAATACTGTGATTTCAACGTCTGCCTCCTGGCAAAAGGCGGCTTCTCTTTGTTCTGAGCGAAGTTTGTCCATCTTCTCAAAAGCTAAGCGGCCCTTTTCACCTGAAATATTAAGGCGATCTGTCACTTGATTGTCCCCCACCCATGTTTCCTACTCTGGCAGGCCAAGGTGGCCTTAGTGCTTACTGTCGCCTGGGTCTCGGGTGCCGCTGTGAGGGGCCGGGGGCGGGCAGCGTTTGGGGAGCTCCCACCGGCCGACTTGCACGGCCCCAGTGCCTCATCCCTGCATCTGAGGCGGAGCCTGATGTGCGTGACTGCTGCCTCGCACCTGAGTCCCGTCCCCAGGAGCGTAAACTGAAGTCGATGGAGGAAAAAGCACTTCCTGCCACCTCAACCATGAAGGAAACCTGCCTTGGTCAAGTGCAGGTGACGGGTCCCTAACTGCCTGCCCTGTGTGCTGTGTTGTGTCTTTGAGGGCTGACCCTGGCCTGTCGACCACAGCTTTTCTAAGGACCCTGGGAACCCAGCTGCGCCGCACACGCTGCTCAGTGCTGGACCTACCGAATGACAGAGTGGCTTCCCTTGCCGCCGCTCGCACAGCCTCCCGCTCACACTGGCACAGGCTGGCGATCTGATCGATGCTTTCGATGCCCTGTTTGAGGTTGAGAAAAGGAGGGTCTGTTGGGGGCCATTGTGGTTAAGTAGCAGGTGGGATGCCCTTTGTAAGCCTGGCAGGCCTCAGGCACGCCATCCGCCTGCCCCTCCGGGCCCAGGACCAGAGCGCAGCCGCACCCTCTTCCTGGCTTGGATGACCACCAGATGGTCCTCCTGGAATTCCCTGTCGACTCATTCCAGGATGAACAGGGCGAGTTGAACCGATCTGGGACTATTTTTCATCTAGCAAATTCGCGATGGTTTTTTAAGTGAGAGTTCCACATGCAGGTGAGGCGGAGTTAAAACGGGCATCCCCTCTCATCTGCTTTGGGGCATGTGAGTGGGCTACGTTGTATCAAGAATCTCAAAAACGTTCATATTCTCTGGCCCTGGAGTAACACTCTGGAGAGTCTAGCCTAAGGAAATAATTCAGAACTCTTATTTTTTTTTTTTTTTGAGGAAGATCAGCCTTGAGTTAACATCTGCCACCAATCCTCCTCTTTTTGCTGAGGAAGACTGGTCCTGAGCTAACATCTGTGCCCATCTTCCTCTATTTTATATGGGATGCCTGCCACAGCATGGCTTAACAAGCGGTGCATAGGTACACACCCAGGATCCGAACCAGTGAACCCTGGGCCACCGAAGTGGAACATGCACACTTAACCACTGCGCCACTGGGCTGGCCCCCCAGAGCTCGATTTTTTAAAAGCTTTAAGCACGAGGATGCTCTTAATATTATTTACAATTTTAAAAATGGATAAGAATCCTGAATTTTCTATAATATGATCAAGGAGCGCAGAAGTGGGTCCCTGGGGCCACTGCTGACCCGGCAGAGCCAGCCGAAGGCTCCCTGTGGTGGAGCGGCCTCTGCGGGGGAGCCGAGGGCTGCTCCTCCAAAGCCAGCGCTAGGTGCGGCGTTGCCGGCAGTGACGTTCTTATTTTGATTCCGGGGGGTTATTTTGAAATGAACTAACTTGGACCACAAGCCGCCTTCTCCCCATCACCAGTGGGACAGGTTAACTCACCCTGAGATGTTTGAGTGCCACGCACGCGGCTTGCTGGAGTTTGGCGTCGTCCTCGGCCAGGGCGGCGGTGTAGTACAGCAGAGCCTGTGAGGAAGGCTGCCGTGAGGGGGCCCTCGGCTCCGCCTCCAGGCGCTGACCCTAATCAAGCCCTGCTTAGCTTTTTCTAAACAAAATCAGGCTGCGAGCTGTTCATCTTTGGCCCAGGTGCACATAGTCTCCCAGTGTCTATCCTGCAGCATTCGCTTTACCTCTAAAAATGCTTGGCCCCAGGCTGACGGTAGTCAAGTGAAAAAAGCTCTTTTTCCCAACGTTTATGAAGTGCATTCTGAAACTGCCATCCAGACAAAATGCCACGTCAGAGGAATCCGATGTCCAGCCAGAACAACAGAAGAACTGGACAGAGGAGCCGTCGTCTCGGCTGAGAACCCCTCAGGCCAGAGGGCAAGGGGCTCTGCTCCCACCACCCTTTCCGGCACAGCTCTGAACCCACCTCCTCCGCCACGTGACCCTGGTCCAGTCACTACAGCCAGAAGAGAAAGCTTGCTTGCCAAAATCCTAAAGATTGACTAGGAAGCACGTGGGGAGGTGGCCCGTGGTGAACCCCGAGACTATAATCGGCCCCAGTTCTGCCTTCCTCCCAGCTCAGAGACTACTTCAAGTCAAGAATGCCATGAGTCCAGGAGCCTAAAAGGCAGAGGGTTCCATCTTGGTTTTCAAATGGACCGAACACAGTGGACCAGCCAACCACACAGACTGATTGAAAGTACGTGAGGATGGCTGTCAGGATTCTAGAAACGCCCTGCTTGTAGGTCACGTCCCAGAGACCGAATGGGTATGTGGCTTTAGAAACACTGAGGCGAGCGAGGTGGCAAGCTTGTGGCATGTGGTTCTGCAGGCTCCTCAGGTGATGGCCTGGCAACCCTAGCTGGGCCCAGACCCCGCCCCAGGGCTGGTGTTACCCACGGCAAAGGCGTGAGGAGGGCCGTGCCCATGTTTGGAGCCTCCCTAAATCGAAATATCCTGCAGGGAATGCAACCCCCCATCCTCACTCCTTTGTGTTGTTCCGAGAGAGAGAGAGCCGCCCGCCTCGCACACCTGCGGCCAGGGGGACGCCACCTCCCCTCCTCCTGCCGTACCTTTTCCCGAAAGCTCTTGTTCTTGGCTGCGCTGGCGAGGCGAGCGCTGGCTGCCCTGCACACCCGCGGGGTCCCGTCCAGCTGGAGCAGTGCCCAGGCCCTTAAGGTCTGGGGTAGGGGCTGGAGCTGGTCCAGCCGTTTCCCCTGCAGCTTCCTGAGCGTCTTGACCTGCCCTGTGCACTGCAGCTCCTCGACAAGCGTGACTGGAAGAGATGGAAGGAGTGGGCCCAGGGTCCCCTCTGATTGGGGCTGGGCGGGACAGCGCAGGTCAGTTTGGCCACTGCAACTGCCATGGAGAGGCAGGTCCCAGGGCAAGCCCATGTGTCCACCAAGGCACGTCTGGGTTGGTTTCAGAGGGGCCTCCTGGGATCTCTAGGAACGCTTTCTGGCAAGGGGTCAAGTACACCAGAAAATTAATAGCCCGCAGCTCATGCTTTGGGACTCCAGCCAGCCCAGCATCACTCCGCCCCAGCTCTGACCCCTGCTCCGGGCCTGGAAAGCCACCTCTTCCTGGGGAACCAGTTCCTACGTGGGCTGCTTGCGGACCCTGATTAAATCTGGGCTGTCAAAAGAACAGCTGGCGGTTCTGAAAACCGGGACAGAGGACCCAGGGACGGACATGGCTCTGTTGTTCCGCGCTGCCGTGAGGCACCTGCCGCCCCCAGCCCACCTTCCTTGGTGAGCTGGGCGAAGTGCTTCTCTAGGTCGGCGACACTCTGCCTCTGCAGGTAGCTGTGGAACTGGAACCAGGTGACGGTCTGTTGTTCAGGGGCCCGGACTCCGGGGAGCAGCCCACCGCAGCTGATCACCTGCTCCAGGAGCCGGCGGCACACTGGCAGGACAGAGAAGGCCGTGAGGACTGAGCCCGCACCCCCTCGGGACTTCTCAGGCGGTGTGGCGCGGTCAGTTCAAAGGCCTGCTGATGGCACGTGGACAGCTGTCCCTCACTGCGCGAAGGCGTGTGCTCCAGCTGGGGCCCCAGGCCCCCAGTCAGGCAGTCTTGGGGGTGCATCCCCGTGCCGGGGCCCGGCACCTGAATCAATCTGTAGGCCAGCGGGCAGCCAGGCAGCGGTTAGGGCCGCGTGAGTGCCAGAGCCACTGCCTCGAGGACGGCTGTCGCCCTCAGGTGTCAACCGAGGAAGATGCTCTCTGCCTTCTGAGGAAGAGGCCAGCAAGGCTTCAAGACCCCTTACTGGGCAGATCAAGTGGTGCCTCCTTCCCCATTGAGGCGCTTCCTTAACCCCTGAAGGTTCTGGGGGCAGCTATGGGCTTGGTCCCCAGAAAAACGCATCGTCCACTGCTACTGGGGCTTCGGGGCTCACACACCCCCTTTCTCTGCCCAGGAAGGGGAGCTGACATGCCCCAGCAGAGAAATGGCCGCTGTTTGGCCACAAGACGCCCTGCAGAGGTGAAGCCAGGGCCGCCCTGAGGCCGTGGGGAGGGGACAGGCCCCGGAGGCCGACGCGTCTCGTGGGGTGGAGGAAGCTACCTGTCTCCAGCTGTCCCGGGTACTTTGCTCGGACTCGGCGCAGGAAGGTCCTCTTGAGCTGGTGCAGCAGTGCCGAGCCAGGGCAGGACAGGACCCCGCTGGGCCCCGCACACCCCCTCCACAGCCTCAGACACCCCTTCCTCTGGGCGGCCTGCGCAAGGACTGAAAGGCCAGGCTCAGATGCCCGGTGAGGGCCAGAGCTAGCAACGGGGGGCCCAGGGTCTCCTCTCGGACCCAGAGACTGGGAGGGGAGGGATGACAGAGCCAAATGCAGTGTCCCTTTCCCACCTTCCAGTGTGACACAGGACAGGCACCTGGCCTGGTCACCACCCACCGTCCTCACAACAACCCTGGGGTGGCTGCTGTCACCAGCTTCTCCTTGGGGACAAGGAGAGGGCCCTTGGGGGCAGAGGCAGAACTGAGGTCACGGCCACTGTTAATCTGAGTATACACTGTGTACCTGGAATGTGTCCTGCAGATTACTCACTGACCTCTACCCAGTGGCCTCCCCATTATACAGATGGGAAGCTGAGGCTCAGAGAGGTGAATCGTTTTCCTAGAGTCACACAGCTGACCAAAGAGCATGTGCTGCCAACTCCAAGGCTGTGTGCCCCCTTCCCGGCCCCTGCAGTGTGTGTCTCTGAGCCCGGCCCAGCCACTGTCCCCATGCCCAGCCACTGTCCCCATGCACAGCCCCTGGCCTCCAGTTAACTTCGGATGTCCGGGAAGGGAGATGAGGCTCCCCTGGGCTTCATGCCATCCACACGAGCAGCCCGTGGGTGGCAGTCACTCACTTACTCTCTTCAACGCATGCCGCCTTGCTGGCCTTCTCAAAATCAATCACAGACAGCGTCTCCAGAACCCGCTTTTGCTGTGCAGCTTCTTCCAGAAGGCGTTCCTGGACCATCCTCGACAGATTAGGAGAGGCCAGTTTCTGGGAAGCAGCCCATGATGCTCCAGGTTAGCACAGAACATGCCGTCCGACATCGGCCATCATGACCACGGCCCCACCTTCCCTGTGCCCATCCTTTCTGTCTCATCCCCCCGCACCAAGGTGGCTGAGGTGATAGGATACAGGCCGGAGCTGCCAGGGGCTGCCTTCACCACCAGAAAGGGCGAATCAGACTGAAAGGAAAGCCAACCCACACAGAAAAGCAGAGCCGAGGGAGGGAGAGACACAGTCCTGATGACATTTGAAGCCCTGGATCCACCTGGGCCTGAAGCCCACCTCTGGGCCTTTCAATTCTGTGAGCCAGTAAATTTTCCTTTTTCTCGAGCCAGTTTGGATTGGAGTTCTGGCATCTACAGCTGAGAGTCGCAGCCACTGCCTTTGATTCAAGGCCAGGGCTGCATGAGAGCCACATGACTGTCCACCCAGGCCTGGCCTGGGCCTGCGCAGAGGGAGCTCCTCAGTCTCCCTGGCTCCCAGCGCCTGGCTCCCTCGCTCCTGCACCACGCTTCCCACCACCTTCAAGGTCCACCTTTTGCAGAGAGGACTCCCAACCCTCAGCCCAGGCCCCGGTCCCCGCCCCTGTCCCTCGGCCACCTCCAGCAGAGCCTTGCAGACTTGGAGGTGTATGGTGAGCAGCGTGTCCAGCTCCAGGGTGCCGGCCGTGAGCTCCCTGGACGACGCCTGCAGCGATGGCGCTGGGGGTGGCGTCCCGTCCCTCCTGAGTTGAATTGAGAAGAACTGGGTGAGCGCTCCGGGTGGCGGTTCCACTCCCTCGGAGGGTGGAGGGGCCCCCCTCCCTGCAGAGCTCTGACCAGGGGGCGGCTGCGGGCCCCAGGGCGGTGTGGTGGAGCTGAGGAGAACACTAAGGGGAAAGGAAGAGCAACAACAGGCGCACGACACAAACTGGGTGCCATGGTGTCCCCAGGCCTGGGGGGGCCACCGTCCGTGATGCTGGATAGGTCTGCCCCTTCCAGCCTCAGTTTACTCGTCTGTAAAGTGGGGACAGGAGCCCCAGGCTCAGGCAGTGAGGGTGAATGAGATGCGCCCTACAGTAGAGCTGACCCCGAGGCCTGAGGAAGGATGGGAGTGACCCAGGAGTGTGGGGGCAGTGCCACCCCCCCGTGGGATGGCAGAGGAGAGGAGCAGTGGAGACACCTCTGTGCCGCTGAGATTGGGATGGAAGACGCGCTCGGGGCTGTGGAGGGGCGGCGGGGCTGGGGGAGGAAGGGCGCGGACGGGCAAGGGTGCAGGAGACGGGGGCACAGGGCGCCGCTGCGCGTTGGCTCAGTGGAGGACAGAGGTGCTACTGTGCGCTCAGCTTTTTATGATAAACAGAAAGCCCATTGCTCGTAGTAGAAGGCTCCAGGCCAGGCTGGGGTGTCCTCGGTCTGCAGTGGTCACCAGGGCCCTGCTCTGTGCCAGGCCATGGACACATGGGCTCTGGCGGTGGAGGCAGGGGCCGGAGCGGGCAGATGGGCACTCACCGTGGGCCCGGGGAGCCCCCGAGCAGGGCCAGACGGCGCGCACCCAGGTCGGCGTGGAGAAAGGCGAAGCTCTCCAGGACGCACTCCAGCAGGCTCTCGGTGGAGGCGCGCTCCTGGCAGGCGACCCGGGGCTGTGGACGATGGGGACCCTGAGGGGTGGCCCCTCGCCCGCCCAGCCCAGCACACCCACCTCCTAGCGGCCCAGCCACGGCGCCGTCCCTCAGTGGGGGTCCCGGTCTGCCAGGTCGGGACAGGCCGGGGTAGGCACTCCCCGAGGTCTGTCCTGAGTGGCCTATGACAAGGTGTGGTGCAAAAGCTTGAGGGAGACAGAGCTGAAAGCCTCCCCATCACAGACATCCACAGGGACGGGACAAGGGACAGGAGCGAGGGAGTGGTCTGGGGACCACGGAGAGCAGGAGAGCCGGTGCCCTCCCCCCAAGGGTGGCTGCTGCTCTGCTCAGCAGCCACCGCCTGAGAACAGGCCGGTGTGGCCAGGTCGTTCAACTTCCTAAGAAAAGCTGGAAACCTAGATTTTTGTGGGAGGCCACCCAGTTTATAAATAACAACAACTACCTCCAAATTATGTTTAAATATGGTGTGGGCCAGGCCAACACCTCTTCAGGGCTCCAAGGCTGCCAGGCGAGCCCCTCGACTCCAGGGGTCACTTCTCCCAGGGAACGTGAGAGAAGAGGAGACTGGAGGCAGACCCTCCCCGGGGAGGGGCCTTGGAACCACCGCTCCTGCCACTGGTGCTCAGTGCCTCCAGGTGACAGGTCCCTTCCTTGGCATCTAGAAATCCACGAATGGAAATTCCGGTCTTGTTCCGATATGTGGTGGGACTCCAGGGCTGGCTCCCGTCCCCGTGCCCAGCTCACTGGGCCTCGTCCCAACTAAGTGCGCCTAAGACATAGCCCGAGCAGACACACTGCCCCCGAGCCAGAGCTGGGGCCCTAAGAGGGGGCCCCAAGAGAAAACCTTGAGCAACGGGAGAATAATAAGGCGAGTTGCAGAGGTTTCCTTTCTGGTAGAAAGTTTGTGTGTGTGCGCGCACGCATAGTTAGTTCTCATCGTTCGCAGTGGTTGTGGTCTCTAAAGTCGCCGCGGACACCGAACCGTTGCTCCTGGGGGTGCCACGGCCGTGAGCCTCAGGTCACGACATTTTCATCAACCATCAGCACAGAACCTCGTTGACGCGGGTTTCTGTTCAAAGGCGCTGTATTTAATATCTGCTGTTGACTGGCCAGCACTGAGCTCACAGCCAGCAGCACCGTGACCCGCGCCGGAGCCAGCTGACAGAACGCACGCACTTTCTCCAGAAGGCCCATCACCGCTCCCTGCGCTTGGGGATGCTGGACGGCACGTCAGCATGCCGCTCATGGGCCGTTGTAAACAGTGGAATCGCCAAAAACAAGTACAACCATGTGAAAAACAGCACTAACTAGACTGAGGGGGACACTTGCATCCAGGTGGCCGACACGAGAAAGCAGAGCATCAGCGCGTCCCACCTCCGCAGGGACGCGCATCGGGACGTGGCGTTCCCCCTGCACACGCCCTCGAGCGACCATGGGGCATCGAGCATATTGATTTTGGGGTTACAGATAAATTCTAGCGAGTGGGTGAACTTGCAAAAACAGAACCCGTGAATAGTGAGAGCCAGCTGTATAGACTGAAATATATGCACGTACGTATTTACACACATAGAAGCGTGTGTATATTCTCTTTCAAAAGTCAAACTAAAACCACAGCCTCTCCTCATTTGTTCTGTTCTAACTTGGTTTGCCAAACAAAGAAGTTCCTCAAAGGCGTTCAAAATTATTGCCTTCTTGCAGTCTTATTTTAAGATTTCTAGGTAAAGTGGGTATAATTTTTCAGAATACAGGTCTGTGGCAGAAGCTGCGTCGTGCCAACTCACGCTGTTCTATGTAAGAATGCTTTTAAGAAACACAAAAAGGTGACACCCTTTCTGCAATCCTTCTCTCCAGATCTTCCGGCAGGTCCTTTTTAAAGACCGCAGCGGTGGCCAACAGTCAGTCTGTTTTTAAAGTTCCTGGGCGTGGATGCAGGCTCAGCTCCCTGTCACCTGGCTGTGTGTGATGTGGGGGTGAACCAGCCAGGACTGAGTTTGGAAGAGACGGAAGCTACGGCAGTGCCCGTGCATCCTCCACAGGCATGGTGTTTGCATAAGTTAACCGATGTGTCAGTGGGTGCTGGTGTTAGACATTTTATTTGACGTACATTTAAAGTTATGTAAACCAAAGAAAATGGCACAGTCTGCCCCGGCCAGCACCTCTGGGCGCCACCTGAGAATGGCCCCTGGCGTGGGCCCTGTCGAGAAGCTTCCGTGTGGGGTGTGGCTCTGACCCTGAGAGCACCCCAAGCTTGGGATCTTAATGCCGAGCCGCAGCCCCAGCTGACCGGGTCAGAAGATGTAAGACGGGCTGGGTTCTGGCCAGGTCCACTCTGAGCCCCGACTTCCTCTGAGAATCCTCCTCCCAGCCTGATAAGCCTGCTGTCCCCACTTGGCAGGTGAGCAGACTGAGGCCCAGAGAGGAGACATCGCCCGCCCGGGTCACATGGCGTGAGGCAGGGAGGCCAGCCCAGGCTGGCTGCCCCCAGAACCCACTCCCAATCGTTACACCATCAGCAAAGCCAGGTGCTGCCCAGCAAAGAGGGGACATACCTTCAGCCGGTCCCTGAAGCCGAGGACCTGGTACTCCAGCTCCCGGAGCCGGGGCTGGGTGGAGTCCATGGATCCCAGTAAGTCCAGGACCTCCTGGAGGGGCCCCTCAAGGCTCCCCCCAGGCCCGTCCGCTCCGTGCCTGATTTCTCCTTCATCGGGGCCTTCCTGGCTCCCTGAGATCCTGTGGTCTTGGAATGGGGAGCCCCGTGGCAGGGTGGGGCTCTCTACTCCCAAATTCCTCCAGCCAGGCGGCTCCACGCGCGAGCCTCCGGCCAGGTGGGCCGCCTCTGGCAGAAGGCCCAGGACCGGGGGGTCCTCCTGAGCCTCCTCTTCAATGGAGGCGTTGGGGCCGATGGCCAAGGGCAGGAACCCCACATCCGAGGTGGACGCTGATGTGCTGGTCTCAGTGTCCCGGGGGTCCTCGGAGCTGAAGGAGTCCATCTCAGGCAGCTCCTGACTGTGGCTCCGCAGGCCGGGGCCCTGCAGGTCACTGTCAGACAGGCAGCTGAGGACGGAGGTGGCCCTCGGCCTACCCACCAGCAAGGCCTGCTGTGCTGGCTGCTGCAGGACAGACTGGAGAGAGAGACATAGGACCTGCCTCACCGGCCATCCCAGGGACGCCCACGGCTGCCCCGAGGCCCCCACAGACGCTTGCTCTGCACGCTCACATTCTCAGGATGACTGAGGTCCGCCAAGGTGATTGGCGACCCAGAGGTGCTGCCAGGAGCCTGGAACCTCTCCCTGTCGCCGTCACCCCTGTAACTCACTCCTTTCCAGCCCCAGTGGCCTCCTTGCTGTTTCTTACACCCTCCAGGCTCATTCGCAGATTCCCACCTCAGGGCCTTTGAACTGACTATGTTCTCAGCGTCACTGAAGGGTGACGTTCTTCCCCATGTGTTGTGGCTTGTGCCCTTGCCCCCTCAGGTCCTTACTCAGATGTCACCTTTTCTAGGGACCTTTCCCTGGACACTTTATCTTAAATAGTAACTCCCACCTTGCCCTGGTGGTCCCTTCCCCCACGCTGGATTTCCCCCTGGTCCTGATGTCCTCACCTGGCCTAGAGCCTAGCCGTGGTTTTGAATGAGTGAGTGAATGAAGGAGTGAGGACCTGGCTGTGGTACGCACTGAGTGTTCATCCTCTGAAAACAGCAGCTGTCCTGAAGCATTCAGCGGTCACCCGCCCTAAGGGGCTTCCGATCCCACTGCGTTCCACCCTCGCCTCCAGGAGGGCGCAGCGTTCTGACCTCTAGAGGCCGGCCCGGGCCGGAGCAGAGGGCAACGATCTGAATGCAGGCGTGCGGCACAAACCCTCGCCCTCTGCGTGTCAAGCAGCCCCAGCATCACGGTCGATGCTCCTGCTGCCCCGCCTCTTGCCTGGCCTCCTCTCAAGCACTTCTCGTTATTCATTCATTTACCCCTCACAAGACCCCATCAGGGCAGTGCTGTCATTCTCATTTCTCTGATACAGAAATCGAACTCCAGAGAGGTTGAGCAACTTGTCGAAGGTCACACTGCAGGTAAGAGGCATAGACAGAATTTGAACCTAGGCTGTGGGGCTCCAGAGTCCATGCTCTCCACTATAGATGACGTGTCAACCGAGATGCGCTGGCCCCCATGACCAGACAGTCTTCTGTAAGCGCACAGGTTGCTGGGCTCGTGTAAAGCCTCGCTCCCCGCTGAGGGTCCAGCCCAGCGTCACCCTCCCCGCCCCCGTCTCTCTGCCTAGACTCTCGCTGGGGCACGCGCTGTGGGGAGGCACTCGCACTCGGGTGGAGGGACACATGTGCAAGGTTCTTCACTGCCCTGTCGCTGGCGACACCAAAAACGCAAGCAGCCTCAATGTCTCAAAGGAAGTAGGATGCAGCCACACATGCACGTGGCACGGGAGAGACTGAGGGAGCCCGGGACAGGGGGCTCTGCTCTGCCGCCCGTGCCTCACGAGGCTAAAGAGGCTGCTCTGGAGGGGGAGCCGGAGGAGAAGGCGCCCCGGCTGCCAGGCGGCACGGAGCGAATCCAGGGGAAGGCGACCACAGTGGTTGCCGCTAGGGAGGGGACCAGTTCCCTGGCGGCCGCAGGAAAGATGTTTCACTGTACACGGTCTCAGAGTATTACCTGCTGGAAACACATACTGCGTTCAAGTTTGAAACAAACGCATTGGAGGCCCAGGCCACGGCTGGGGCGGTGGAACCGTCCAGAGAGCCCATCCCAGGCGCCCAGGAACCAAGTCCAGAGGCCCCCAGCGTGGAGAGCCAGCAGCAAGGAGGAGAAAGCACAGAAAACACCCAGGAGAACCCCAAGGAAGGGAGGCTGAGCCCAGGCTCGCTACTTCTGGAGGTGGCCGCTGCTGGCCCAGCCCCCGTGCCGGCCCGGAGAGCACCCCCCAGGCCCCACAGGCTCACTCACCAGGTAGTATCTCTCCCGGAAGCTGGGGGTGCTCGGGGGCGTCCAGTTGTACAAGGAGCCCTTCCTGCTCCCCAGGGAGAACTTGCCCATGGGGCTGGGCGACACCAGGAAGCTCTCGGTGTCAAACGGGCTGGAGGAGAGGACAGGGGTCACCGGTCCTGGGAGGACATTGGCACAGACAGGACCCAGGGGTCTCAGGAGGATGGAGGCTGGGGGAGGCGCAGGGCCCGGCCAGTGCCCAGGAACTCAAGGTCCCCATTCGCAGCCGTCTGGGAAACGTCTCTCGGCCTCCAGCACCCTGAGGCCCTTGGCCGGATGGCACATGTGAGGGACACCCCGCTCAGAGGCCCCTCGAGCAGCTCAGCAGGTGAGCGGTGGCCGCTCAGTTCTGCCATTGTCTGGGTAGACTGTGTCCCCACCCCTCAGATTGCTCATCTGGAAGGGGCGCCACTACAGAAGGATGTCGTGTCGGCCCCGTGACGGGTGAGGCTGGGCCCACGGCAGGGTGGGGGGGTGACGCTCAGCCTGGCGCAGGTGGGCCCACGGGCAGAGGCCCTGCAGCCCTTCCAGGACACCTCCCCTGCCCGCCCAGGGCCTGGCCGAGGTGGTGTGGCGCTGGCAGCCCTCTGCCCTGTGTGCTCCAGGGGGCTCCCAGAGCACGTGCTCCGGCCCCTAGACAAATGGGGACACTGAGGCTGGGGTGACCACTCGCCCAAATTCACCCGCCTCCTGGGAGACAGCAGCAGCTCTGGGGCCACGCCCAGACACCCACCCCAGGGGAGTGGGGACCGGCCCCCGCTGGTCAGAGTGAGCTGCAGGACAGGCAGCCCGGCCCAGCCCCTTGGTGCCTGCTGCATCTGCCCTGGGGAACGAGGGGAAGGGTCCGTCGAAACGCAGGGTCTCACTGGGGAAGAGAGCGCTGTTGCCCACCCGCCCTCTGGGAACCACCCGCGGCCACTGAAATGCAATGCTCAGGGCAGCACCCCCACCCCAGGCAGGAGCGTTCCATGAGTGTCCCCCATCCACGGGTCTGTGGCCCAGGGGGCACTCAAGGTGACCGATCAGCCTGAGCCCGCTGGGCAGCAGGGGTCAGAGAGGACTGAGGTGCGGGAGCAGCAGGGAGCACCATCCTGGGCAGAGACGGCCCCTCCAGGGAGCCCAGCCCAGGGGGCCGCTTGGCTCTTGAAAAGCCACTCGTTCCAAAGTGAGAAGGAATTACAACTCAGAGGGGCGAGGCCTGCCAGAGGGTCTGGCCCAGGCCTGTCCCTGGGGCAGGATGAGGGCAGGATGCCCATGTGGATGCTAGTGCGTGGTCAGGCCACCAGGGGGAGCCAGCAAGGGCCTGTCTCTCCTCTCTGGGTGGGAGTCCCTCGGTGGGAGCTTGGGGCTGGCCTTGGGGTGGGGCAGCAGGGCTGGGGAAGTGGCCCCTACTCACTTCCACAGCACCTCCAGCTGCAGCTTGATGGTGCCCAGCTCTGTGATGTCCACCACAATGACCTGCGGCCGGGTCGTGAAGAAGTCGGCGATGTCACATGTCACTGTGCCCACCGCCAGCGAGCTCAGGCCCCGCAGCTCTGTCACCTGGGGGATGGGGAGTTGTGGGTGGTCTCCAATCGGAGCCTCTGGGTGCCCCGGCCCTGCCCCTAGGCCCCACCCACCTTGATCTCGAGGTTCTCGTGCAGGGTGGGGATGAAGGCCTTCTCCTCTTCCTCCCAGGTCTGACTGTCATCCGACTCAATCCGGCCCTTCAACCTCCAGCGCTGGCGGCCCAGGCGCATGAGCACCTGTGGACGAGGCCCAAGAAGGGACAGGTCAGCCCCAGGTGGACGCCCCACCTGCCAGGGGGCCCTCCCTTCCAGCCAGGTGGGGATGGGGACAAACCCAGCTGGGACCCCAGTTCCCAGCAGCTCCCAACCCCCAAGGCCTGGCGGGAAGCCCTGAGGACTGACCCTAGAGGGTGGCCATACCTCGTACTGGTCTCCAGGACAGAGGCGTGCATAGCCCACCAAGCCTGGAACACAGAGACGGGCTGATCTCCTCTTGCCCTCCGCTGCCCCTGCCCGTGGACCACAGGCCCTCACCGGGGATGCCCCCTGCCCCCACCCAAGGGTAGGTAGCAGCTTCAGGGAGGGATAAGCTGTCATGACGGACACTAGCCAGGCCTGGGCCCTCACATCCAACTCACAGAGGGGACGGGACTTGCCCAAGGTCACATGTCACACGAATGGGAACCCAGGGCTGGGCCTGGACCACTGGGAGTCTGACCAACCCTTGACCCTCAGCAGAAGTCCGGGAGCCCCAGAAGTTCTGACACCCCACCCAGACTGGCCTCTGCCCCTACTCAGCTCATTACCTTTCATCCTGACGTGGAACTCGCCCAGGTGAACCTCCAGGGCCCCCTCGATGAGCCACATGTCCTGCAAAGCCCCACACAGGGCGCTCGCCGCTGGCCCGGGATTGGCCGCGGGGGAACGCACAGACCCTGCCGTCAGAGGCCCGTGGGCGGAGAACCATCTTCCCCGGGGCCCGCCCCAGCCCCCAGCGCCCGCGCCCACCTCGGTGCACTCCTGCAGGCTGCGGCCCAGCTCCTGCAGGCTCTCCCGAGAGGCACGGCTGGGCGGGCACCGGGAGAAGGCACGCTGCATGTTGGAGGCGCCGTCGCGCAGGCGGCACTGGATGCAGTAGCCCTCGTAGAGCTCATCCACCTGCGGGCACAGGCCGCTGGGTGCCACCCGGGCTGGGGGGGCAGGGCCCCAGGGCCACCTGCCACCCTCACCCTCGGAGAGGCTGCCCCAGCTGACATCCCCACCCCAACCCCTGACGGCATCGCACCCTGCACGGTCACGCTCTCGACTCTCGTTCCCCCACCCCATAGAGGGTGAGCCCACGGGGGCAGGGACCACGTCTGCCTCGTCCACTCCATATCCCCACACCTGGCAGCGGCTGGCGTGCAGTTGGTGCACAATGAAAACTAGTGAACTGGACAGGGAAGGCGTCACCCCCACCCCTGCCTGAGTTTTCGGCTATAAAACGGGGGAGGTGGGTTCCTCATGTCCTGGGGGAGAGTAAAGCGAGATCTTGGAAGGGTCTACAGACTTTAAAGCTTAAAGGACTTGCTGTGCGACTTTGGGCCAACCCTTGTCCCTCTCTGGGCCTCCACTCTCCCATCACTACAATGGGAGTTTGGACTCAACCTTCCCAGCCCTCTGAGACCAAGCATGAGGTTTTGCTGTCTAAACCCCACAGTCCACCCCCCGGTCCCCACCTCAGGGCTCGGCCCTGCAGCCCCGGCTCCTCTTCAGCTTCCTCCAGCCGCCCAGCACCCGGAAGGCTGGGAGCTAACCCAGCGGAGGCCCAGCCAGCCCAAGACTTCCCCGGCCCCAGCCTGCGGCACGGCAGGGCCCACTGACCTTGCTGATGTGAAACTCCATCTTCCGGATGTGCCTTTCCACGGAGCGCGTTTGCTTCTCCAGAAAAAGAAAAGATGCTGTAAAGGGGCCTGGCCCCCCCACCACCCGGCTCTGCCCCCCTCCTGCAGGTCCTAACACAGAGAACTGGGCTCGAAGCCAGGCCAGCCCCTCACCATCCCAGGGGAAGGCTCATCGGTGAGCCTCAGTTTCCCCATTTGTAAAACGAGGAGGTGGCCGGAGGATGGAATGCGAACAAAGTTGTTATACACGTCAGCCAGGCCCAGCCTCGGCCCACGTGCCTCACACGTGCAGACAGGGGAAGCCTCACTCACCTTGTCCAGGTCGTAATAGAAAGCCTGAGGGGGGAAGGAGAGAGGAGAAGGGTCAGCGATCCGGACGCTCCTCCAAGACGCACGAGACTACATTGCAGGGGTGCCTGAGCTCAGAGGACAGAGAAGCCGGCAGCCACTCCATCCTCTGAGGCCTGCAGTCAGCCGGCCATGGTCCAGGCCACAGAGGAGGAGTGAGTACCCACAGGCACTTCGGGAGAGGCAGTTCTAGGCCTGGCCCGATTTCCCAGCTGTGTGTCCCAGGCAAGTTACTCCACCTCTCTGAGCCCCTACCTGCTTATGTAAAAGGGGGTAGCTGTAGCACCTGCCCGAAAGGAGTGCTATGAAGAATAAAGAACACAATAAGCACTCAACAAAATGGGGAGCATCGTGGTTCATTGTTTAGGGGATGACTTCAGCCATGACCAGAAGAACCGAGAGTGGGCAGAGGGCACCGCCCACGAGCTCCGGCCTTAGGAAATGGCAATGTGGACCGTCCAGCCCCGCCGGGGCCGGGGTGCTGCCAGTGAAAAGAACATACTGTCAGAGCCAGCAAGTCTTTGTTAACGGGCTGGATGGTAAATATTTTAGGTTCTGCGGCCACATGGTCTCTGCCGCTGTGGCGTGAAAGCAGCCACAGACGGCACGTAATGACGGGTGTGGCCGTGCGCGGATAAAGTTTGTTTCTAAAAGAGGCTCTGGTTTGCCCACGTGGGTGACAGTCACCGTGTCTGGGCCCGGAGGAGTCTCCACAAGGTTGACGATGCACCAGGAGAGACAGCGGGATGCAGGAGAGGATGTGAGCGAGATTTCATCTTTATGAGACAGCCGTGGACCAAACCCTCTGTGCACATCTGTACGTGCGATTATGTGACCAGGGAGAAAATACGGAAAGGTAAATCCTAGACTGTGTCCTCAAGGGTTAACAGAGAAGATGGGGCCTCAAGCAGAAAGGAAAGATGGGCTAAACCCCTGAAAGTCTGCATTTTCCTGTGTAAGCTTTTATGTGAAATTGTACGCCTGGGATTACGATATGAAAACTCCGTGTAAGAAATAAAGAAATGGGAACGTCCCCAAGCCTTTGGAAAGAAAAGTGACCGCACAGCAGCCTCTCAGAAACCGAGAACCAGCAGCATCCAGGGAGGCAGGACCCCAGGCCCGTCATCCGGCTGTGCAGCCCCAGTGGAGTGGCTGCCCCGTCCCCAGCCTAGTGTGCCCGTGTGTGAAATGAGAGCAGCTAAAACATATGACCCCTTAAACCCTCGCCTCCCTTAGAGTCACTTCTAGGTCCAAGAGAGACGGGCCGTGAGAACCACTGAGCCACATGGGAGGGTGTGGCGGGCGCTGGGCTGGGTGGGGAACAGGCAGCGGGATCCTGGCACCATCCGCGCTGACCACCCGCCCACCAAGGGCAAGAAGGGGGCCAAGGAGTGACTGAGCCAGCCAGCCAGCCTTCCCCAAGGGGGCCGGCCCACTCGTGAGGCTGGGGGCCCAGCCTCCCACCCCTCCGACCTCCAGGGTCTCCTCCGCTGGAGCTCCATCCGGAGGAGGCCGGATGCTATTTTGAGAGAAAGACCCGTTTCCCTCTCCCGGTCTTTGCAGTCCCTCACGGAGCGGGTAGCCTGCTCCGGGCTCCGGGCTTTGGTGGAGGGGTGCTGGAACCAGCAGCAAGGCCCCCTGGCTTTTGCTTCTAGAAGTCTAGTCGCACTAAGGATGGGAGGGTCTTCCTGAGACTGGAAAGAAAGAGCCTCTGCGGAGGGACAGGATGCGGCAGGGCAAGCAGGGACCCTACCGACCCCAGTTACACGGAAGTTCCCCATAAACAAGCAATCTTTTTTTAGTATGTGTCCCAACCATTGCCCAGAACGTACTTATACTGGAAAATTTTGTTGTTTATCTGAAAATCAAATTTAACTGGGCATCCTATTTGTTTGCCTGTTTGTTTCTGGTCTTGGTTTTGGGGTCTCTTTTTTGCTAAATCTGGCTCTGCTAGGGGGTGAGTCTGGAGCCAGCCACGCCCTCCAGATGGCAGGAGGACCACAGAACTGCTGGATGTTGGGGACGCAGGCTTGGTGGAGCCAGCGTCAGGGCCACTGTGACACACCCAGAGTCGATGCCCAACCCAATTTCCTGGCATCGCAGAAGCCGCCCGGATGGCAAGGCACCCAGATGGCCAAGGCCTGGGAAATAGGGCATCGAAAACATGCGCACCTCTGGGCACCCACCTGCCCTTGGGCGCTTCTAGACCCAGAGAGGACGGAGCTGAGCCCTAAGACACAGGATGACCTGCGGCAGTATGGCGGGGCGGGGGGCGGGGGGAGCTTCCCACCAGCCTGTGAGGTTAATTCATCGTAAACTAAAGTCCCTTCCCTGCCCTCTGAGTTCTGAGACGGGATTCACACCCAGATACAGGCAAGGGGGTGAGGGGGGTCCGCCCTGAGCCCCGCCGGCTGCGGGGTGGGAAGGGCAGGAGGTCTCACCAGCCTGGAATTCCTGCGGGCGTCCTTGTGGCGTCCTGACAGGTACCCCAGCTCGGCCTGCTGGACGCACAGATGCTCCCTGTGAGGGGACGAGGGCAGAGTTTGAAAAGGAGCAAGAAGAGGAAAAGAAACAGGCGGACGACCAGTGCTCCCCAGTGGGGCGGCACCAGCGGTGGTCCTAGCGGGCTCCGAGGTCAGAGGGCAGAGCCATCACTGCCACCCAAGCCTGGCCCAGCCGCTCGGCCTCCACGTCCCACATGCCGAGGGCTGCCTGCCCGGCGCTCTGCACAGTGGGGACTCTCTCAGGTAATTCCCCAAACAGTCCCACATACAGGCGCTACTGCTGTGACACCCATTTTAGAGACAGGCCGACTGACCAGTGACGACACCCAGTCACCCAGCACAGGGTCACACGGCAGGAAGAGGCCGAACCAGGTCTGAAACCAGGCAGCGGGCTCCAGGGGCCAACACCTCCACCGCAGCCCATGGGGAGGTCAGCGAGAGCACGCCTCCCTCACAGATGCCTGGGGCCAGGGCCGGAAAGGGCCTGGAAAACCCATTCTAGAAAGCACAGAGTTGTGGGCCGAGAGGGGACATTTCAAGTTGTGTTTTCTAGCCAGAGAGATTCGGACAGGAAATCCAAGATCTGGACTTGGGGGCCGGAGTGGGGGCCCTATCTTGCTCCATCATAAATTTGCTGGGTCACCCGAGGAAGGTGACTCACCCTCTCTGGGTCCACCTATACCACCTTCTGCCAGGCCACTGCTTGCTCAGGAGTTGAGCTCCCCGGGAAGAATGGGATGCCATTGACCCCAGATAAGTCTCAAACATACGGGGTCACCAGGAGCTGTCCCGGGAGACAGTCGCCTCCGGGGAGGCCTCCGCCCTCCAGGCACACACCCCAGCGCCTACTCTGCACCAGCGCCGGGCCAGGCATGTCATGCCCATCGTGGGAGGAGCGCGAGGGAGGCCCCCTGGGTGGGGAGCCAGGCCCCGCCAGTGGGGGAGGTGACATTGGCCCCGAGCCCAGGGGGAGCAGTGGGTCAGGCCAGCATCTGCCCAGGAACCCCCGCCCCGCTTCCTGGCCATGCGATCCTGGGCAAGTCGTTTTCTATTGTTGGGACGCAGTTTCCTCGCCTGGAAAAGGAGGCTGAGATTTCTCACAGGGCTCTTTAGAGGTTCAAGGACAGGATGAATATAACGCCTCGAACAAGTCGTGGCTGCTGCTGTTGTCAATCAGAGAGGGTGACGAGGTGGAGGGCAGGGCGCCCCAGGAGCAAAGAACAGCATTCACCTCAATAAACGCGCGTTGGATGAGAGACCCGGGGAGCCGCAGCCCCCGTGACGCGACTCTCCACTGCCCGGGTGCTGTTTCGCAAGACCAAGGCACAGACTCATGCGGGAAGAGCCAAGGCACATTTGCGGATAGGCTAAGGCCCGGTGGGGACAGGAGTAAATAATGAAAGAAAAGTCTAGAAAGGTCGAAGGTCAGAAAGGACCCTGAATGCCCCCCAAGGGCAGTAGGGAGCCACGGAAGAGATTAGAGCAGAGGAGGGAGGGGCAGGGGGAGGAGGGGTGGGGTGGGGGCTGTGAGAGCAGCAAGGAGGCTGCTGCCGCAGACCAGGGATGGAGGAAGTGGCCTGCACCGGCGCGGCGCGCCGGGGAGGAGGAGGTAGGACCGAGGGAGAAATGTGCAGGGGCTTCTGGCAGGAGAGCCGCAGGCGGCACAGCCAGGGAGGCGGGGCGGCGTCAGGCAAGGATGCTGCGCTTGAAGGCACCAGAGCTGTGAGCAGCCACGCAGCCCAGGCCTCGAGCTTGCTCCCGGGCCCCGCTGTGCTCACCACGTTTCTCTCTGGGCCCAGACCTCTTCCACGGTCCCCAGATCTGTACCAGCTACCGCCTGTCCTCTCCTCGTGGACAGCCTCTCTACCCCGTCCCCCACCCCCACATCCCATCCCGCCAGCAATCCTGTCCCCTCCACCTTCGAATGTATCCCAAAGTGGCCCTGTCTGTCCCCACTAGGATGCCAGCTCCAGGGGTCAGGGATTTTTGTGTTTCTGTGCGCCTGGCACTCCATAAGCCCTCAATTAAGACACATGGAGGGAGTGACTGAATCTTTCTCTTCCAGCCTCTGTCCAGCTCAGTCAGTCTGCCCTTCACTCAAATCCAGCCCCCCCGACGTCCTGCTGCTGCGCACACGCCCGCCTCAAGGCCTTTGCACCTGCTGTTCCCTTTGCCTAGGATGCTTGTCCCCCAGAGGCCAGCATGACGCTTCTTCTCAGACTGTTGAGGTCTCAGGAACCATCGGGACCTCCTCAGTGAGTCTCCTTGGGCCACCCTGTCTGACAGGCCTTCCACGCGCTGTCTCTCCATCACCTTTCTTGACTGCACTCAGGGCTGGTGGAAGTTACGTTATTGATCACGTTCCTTCTTTACTGCCTCTCCTCCTCTGCACTCTAAGCTCTGTGAGACCAGGTCCTCCTGCCGTATTTGCTGTGTCCCCAGCACCCAAGGACGGGGCCAAGCACGTGGCTGCGCTCAGGACATGCTTGTTGACTGAATGAATAACTGGGAGCTCCCTCTGTGGCCTCTTACAGAGAAGACCCAACCACGCTCCCCAGGAGGAAGCAGAGAGGAGCAAGCAGGTGAGCCCCAAAACACACTTTTTAGAGGCAACAGCACTCGTCCTTACTTGAGGCCTCTCTTCAGTGCTTCGAAGATCTTCTTCACCTGCTGCGGCTTGGGGTCGGGGCCCACAGACCCCTTCCGCAGTGTGCCGTACATCTTGGAGGATTTCGCAGGCATCCGAGATCTCACTGAGTTCCCGTGGATGGACTTTCTGTGAGAAGGAATGGAGGGGTCAGAGCAGAGGGATGGACAAAGCCCGTCCAGGGGCAGGCACTTTGGGAACAGAGGCCCTGGCCCCAGGCAGTCAGGAGACCTGGCTCAGGCCCACCCCATCGCCAGCAAGCTTCATGGTCTTGAGAAAGTTGCCTAAACTCCCTGGGCCTTGGTTTCCTCATCTGTAAAATGAGGGCTTGGATTTGAGGATTAAAATAATAATAATAATAATAACCGGATATGAGAAATTAACTTACAGTGAGAAATACAATCGAGCAGCCCAAATGCCAATGTCCTCTGTTCAGCATGCTCTGTCTGTGCAGGCAAAGCAACGTGGGAGGCCAAATCGTAGTCCTGTGGTGTACCCGTTGGGTGGGCACCCAATGGCTTTGCCTGCCCAGCTGCCATCCCCCTCCCTCTGTTAATAGCACCTCACTTTCCTCTGGGGCACCTCTCCAACGCTGCTCTTTATACATGTGGTTTGGAGGGAGATGGCCTAACAAATCACCACACACACACGCACACGCACACGCATACATGCGCATTCTGAGGCACACCCATGTCCCAGTCCTGGGATGGTCAACATATTCTACCCCCGGCCCAGGGAGAGGCACGGGACACAAGTCCAGCCAGGAACCCTGCCAGGAATTCGGTTCCAAATTCACTGGAGGGGGAGGTTCTTCCCACCAGCATGTCTCATCTCAGGGAACACACACCTGGGGCTTCCGGCCGCCTCCTTTGCCACCATGTAGGGAGAATGGAGCCAACACGGAGAGAAGCAGGTGGAGACCGCCCAAATCCACATGACGAGCTCCTGGATCCAGCTATGCCTGAAGCTAGAGCTGTCCATGGACTTTCGGATACATACCACTTGGTTCTCTTTTTGGCTTACGCCTATTGGAGTTGAGAGTGTGGACTGGATGATCCTAGGAACTAATGTCTCCCGGCTGGGACAGCTGTGTCTCTCAGCCTTCCAGCATTGATCGCAGTTGTGCAGGGCCAGGGTGCCCTCGTTACACTATGGAATTGGTTTCGTTGGCATCGAAGCCCCCTCTAGAGTCTTGTGATGCTGCACCTTGTCCACTCAGCTCGGGACTGGGGCTGGCTGGCGCAGCCTGCACTCACCACCAGGCGTGTTTAAGTCCATCTCATCCTCTAAAGACACTGCCCCCCGACCCCGTGGCCTCATGGCTGCCTTCTCACAAAAGAGACGAGGGAGTGACACATAAAGCCCACCGCTGGGTCAGTTTCTTAGAGGGGAGCTGCTAGCCGTTCTCTCCCCATCCTCCCCTGGTGCACAGCTTCCACCGCGTGCACCAGGGCCCCACGGCGATGGCTGAGCATCAAGAGGGGAAGAAGGACCCTGAACAGCCTGGCGAGCAGGCCACCCACGGCTCCATGCTGTCAGCAGAGAGGGAGGAATAAGCGTCTCATTTAAGCCCCTGTATCTGGGGGTTCCTCGTCAAAGGGACTTCCCCTCTACACTAACACGCCACCGAGCCTCAGTTTTCTCATCTGTCAAATGGGAAAACCATGGAACCTCCATCAGAGGGGGGTGCTAGGAATTCTCTCAGATGCCAGGTCAAATGTTTGGACAACGGGGGCACTTTGTAGGTGCTTCATAAATGTTTGCTCTCATAATGCTAATCACAGCCTGTCTGCATCCTCCCTGCACCCGCAGCCTGGGAAGCCGTAGGTGCTCAGCAAACGCCCAGCTGAACTGAACAGGGAAACAGAGCGCGCCAGGGGGCCCGGAGAGCAGACAGATCCCGGGACCCACGGTGCTCAGCTGGATCTGGAAGGAAGAGCAGAACCAAAGGTGCGCCCCAAGAAGTGTGTTCCAAGTCGGGGCACAGAGTGAGCAAGGGGGGAGAGGAGGCGCTAGAAGAGTCTGTGTGTGACGGGCGTGCGCGGACACGAGGAGCGGACACAAGCTTGACTGAAGCGGAGGCGGGAAGATGCTGGAGGGGCCGGACCATCTTGGGACCCCAGGATGGGCGGGGGGAGGAGAGGGTCAGCTCCCAGGGAAAATGCAGCGGCAAAGACCTTGACAGTGACAACTAACATCTCCGCAGAGAAACTAAACTCGGGCCATGTCTATCGGGCCACCAGACCCGCCACCACCACGCAGCCCGCGGGCCTGGGGAGCTCACTGATAACCCGAGGAGAAGGTGCGCGCTGAGCGTCTGCTGTTGCCCGGCGCTTGCTTGGGGCTCTGTGTAAATATCAACTTCCACAACCATCCTGGGAGGCAGGTATTATTAACCCCATGGCAAGAGAGGGAAACTGAGGCTCAGACAAGTGACTTGCCCCAGATCACGTAGGCGGCGGAGCAGGGATCCAAACCCAAGTGTCTGCAGACCTCAGCCTGGGATTGTAACCGCCCAGCAGGGCGCAGGGGCAGGATCCCCTCTGCGTCCTCAGAACCGCCTGGAGGACTAGTCAGACTCAGATTACTGATCCCCCAAACAGGGTTCTAACGTGTTCCCAGGTGCTGCCAATGTTGTCGCTCCTCGGATCACACTTTGAGGACCACTGTCTGGGATTCACCGTTTCCACTTCACTCTGAGACGTCCTCCTGCTGGCAGCCCAGCTCCCGGTCTCCTTGGGAGCCCGTCACAGTCTGCTGCCCTTCGAGGCCTAAAATCGAGGGCACAGGACTCCTCCATTCCTTCGAACACCCGGCCCAGGCTTCCTCCGAGCCAGGCGCCGAGATGGGGGCCCAGGGGCCGGAGTCCCACCCTCGAGGACCGCCGGCTGGAGAGCCAGGAGGGGGCAAGCAGGACACAGCTCCAGCTCCTTCGCCAGGCCTGGGAGAAGGGCCACGGGGCTGCCACCAGGCCCTGGTCCCCGAGAGGCTCCTCGGGTGGCCAGGCTGTGTTTCCAGCCCAGCCAGATGCTGCGCATTCCACGCGCCGACGCGGACACCTGCTGTTGACTCAGTAGAGAGGAGCTGTGCCGGCCGCCCCTGCTGACGGGGACCGAGCCCCAAGCCCCGGGTTCCCCACACGGCTGCTCGGCTGTGTCACAACAGTATGCCAGGAACACGGATTCCAGGCCCGCTGAGAACGGGGTTCAGAGGATGCTGCAGCCGGAAAAGACCTGGAACCCTGCCTTGGACCCTCAGGCACCTCGCCAAGCTGGGAGCCCACACTGTTTGGTGGGACACACACTCCTGGCCAGTCACCCATGCTCAAACCCCAGCCCCAGAGGTGACAGGTACTTAACCTGGGGAGTCTCAGTTTCCTCATCTGCAGAAGGGGCCTAGTCAGCCCCACGAAGCTGTCGTGAGATAGTCAGTTGCTCAGCAAGTATTTACTGAGCAGCTACTGCGGGCCAGATGCCATTCCAGGGGCTGCGGGGGAACAGCAACCAAGACAGACAAGAGCCCTGCCCCCTGAGCTCCCGTGCCAGCTGGGGCCACCGTGGGAAGCGTAACAAGCATAGGATCCAGACCCGACACCGGGTCTCTCTCTGGCTCCTCCAGTTACAAACTGTGTGACTTTGGGTAGGTTATCGAACCTCTCTGTGCCTCAGTTTTCTCATCTTTAAAATGAGGGCCAGAGAAAGGGTTCTTTGGGAGTTACACAAGTTAATAAGTGGTAAGGGCTTCGAGCCATGCCCAGCAAAGGGAACGGGAGATATATATGTAGGAGTTAAATAAGATAATAAAAAAAAAAACCATATATCAGATAGTGCCTAGTGCGGAGGAAAGCGATAGAGTTGGAATAACGAGTTTAAACAGGATGATGGAGAAGGCTCCTCCAGCCAGGGGATGAGTAAGTGAAGGTGCTGTGCACGGAGTACTGGGCACAAAGCCAGGGGCCTCATTAGTGCTGGGGCTGTTAGCCACGTCTTATATGTCAAGTGACACTTTCCAGAGCCCAAGAGGGGCTGTGCTCCCTCCTCCCTCACCCTCCCCGAGACCACATCACCCACCTCTTGGAACACGCCCTCCACAGAGTTGCCATCTCCGGGCCGGCAGAGACGGGCAGGGCCGCAGCTTGGGGAGAGGGGGGTCCCGGGCCGGCCGGGGTCCTTGCGGGCGCGCGGGGTGGACAGGCAGCTGAGCCGGGGCTGCAGCAGCCGCGCTCACCTGCCGGCTTCCAGGGCTCCGCGCCCCTGCAGCTGTGCCTGGAAGCCCGGCTCCCGTCTAAGCCTCGACAGGACGGGGCGGGTGGTGGTGGTGGCGCCCCAAAGGCCACCCGGCCAAGGAGGCGAGGCGTCCGCCTCCGGATGCTGAAATCAGGCTGCGCGCGGGCGGGCGGCGTTGCACGGGGTGCAGGGAGCAGCCTCCGGGGGCGGGCGCTCCCCCGGCTCTGGGAGGACCCTGTAAATATTCAGTAGCTCCTGCCCGCCAGCTTCCAGATGAGCACACGCGACCTGCTGCAGCCACCCTCACGGGAGGCCCGCGGGCGGGGTCGTTGGGAAACTCTTTGTCTCCAGTGGGGACTGGAGGTGGGTGTGGACAACTCCAGGACCGACTGGACAGCTTCAGGCCAGCACTCCAGCCGACGCCACTGTCAGCTGCCTGCTCCCCCACGTCTGGTGGCCCTGGGTGGGCCGGAGGACGACGGTCAGGCGCGTGGCCCTGGAAAGGTTCAAGCCCTACTCTGCGCTAGCCCGCTCCTCCTTACGCCCGTCTCTGAGCTCTGGCCCTTTCCACAGTCAGGGAAACTGAGGCTCGGTGATCGGCTTCTGGGCCGAGTCTGTGCCCCTCACTGCTCCACACGCACGCTGTGCTCTGTCTCCAGCCTCCTCTCCTGGAAAATCGAGGGCTGCTGCTTGGTTTTCCCACCCACACTTCCCAGCTGCCCCAACGGAGGAAGCCCAAGGCGGCACACGGCCCCTGGTTCAGGAGGGCACCTGCCTGACAGCCTGGGGGAGGCGAGACCTGGCTGAGGAGAGGCAGGAAGGGGTTAAGGGCAGCCGCGCGTGTCAGCAGGGCGGCATGGGAAGCATCAGGGTGGGCCTCTTCTTCGCCTCCCCCGCGCATCTTATTATATATGACCTTATATCATAAAATATCATTATATATTGAGTATATATGGCCATATTGTAGCAATCATTCACACCTTAGTGTAAAATTTCCCTACCAGATTACTTTCGCAAGTGAATTCTTTGTGGAATAAACAGCTCTGTCCAGAGTCAAAGGGGTTTCAGGTACCAGGACAGGGGCGGGGACCAGGGACAAAGCGGGCATCAACCTGCTTAGTGGAGCCCTGCTGTCCTGCTCTCCATCTAAGGTTATTGTGCCTGACCAGCCCCAGCCGCTGAGTGCCTTGGCTGTGTGGCTGCGTTTCAGCCTGCTTGAATTACCTGGCAAATAAGGCCAGAAGGTGGGGCCTGAAACCCAATCCAGGCCATCTCGCCCCAGAACCAGGGGTCCAGACCCCAGGGAGATGGACAGAGACAGGAAGTTAAAAATAGACGTGCTTCTTCCCCGTCCTCATGGGCAGCTTCGCCCTCACCCACCAACAAGGGGACTGTGGAGGCCAGATGGTGGCCACTCAGGGACCTCAGAACCCACCGAGGCCAGGCACCCTCCAGAATTCCCCGAGGGGGCCCCCAGGAGGAGGAGCCCCCAGGAGTGACCAGGACATTTACAGCCATCAGGGCCATCTTTCTCAGACGAGGACAGACCAGGCGGGGCCTGACTCCTGGCCTTGCTGATGACCCATGAGCCCTGGTGTCATGGGGTCGGATCCCCTCTGTTCTCCTTCCGTCGAGAGCTGACCCCAGGAATCCAGGAGGCGGCCCACCTTGGGATATTCGGGGCAGAACTCCCCGTGGGGCCTGAGGGGACATTTCTCACGGACGCAGGAAGTCCAGAGGCCCCCAGAGGCCTGACGGGAGGGGATATGCAGGCAGGACCGGCTATAGAACTCTTAAGGCTCAGCCCAAAGGAAAACGCAGGACTCTTTGTTCAAACTTGCGCGAATTTCTAGATGGTGACAGTGGAGCGTTAAATCCAAGCGCAGGCCCCACGTGAGCGCAGGGGTCGCACGCCCGTGCAGCTGGCCTTGGCTGCGGGGTCTGTGGACCCCTGCCCTGCTGCCAGAGCGCAGGGACCAAGTGCCCCAGGGGGACCAGCTCTGTGCCGGGGCGCCCAGCTCAGGAGGGTCGCGTGGGCTGGATGCCCCCCTCGGCCGGGCCATCTGCACAACTGTCCTTAGCAGCCCCGATTACAGACCCGCGGGGTGGGAGACCCCGACGGAGCCCAGGAAGAGGCCGCTGTGAAACGGCATCATTGGCTGGCCGATCTGTCACCAGCCCCTCCCAGCAGCTTTTATGGCCCGCCGTGTGCCCTCCTCACGGTGGCGTCACACATTCTCCTCCCGGAGGCGTGGAGGCAGGGGCACTGGGCACTAACTCCCTCTGGGGCTTTGGCCAAATTTCTTCCTGTTCGGGGCTTCAGTTTCCTGTGCCTCAGCCCTTCGGTGGCTCCTCTCACACAGTGAATGTCCTCACTGGGGCCCATGAGGCCCTGCAGGGCCCTCCTCCCTCTCTCTCTACTGCCCCTCAAGCCAGCCGCATGCCACTTCTGTCCCTCAGAGTTCATTCCCACCTCAGGACCTTTGCACTTGCTGTCCACTCCACTGGAACGCTTCCCCAGTGCCCCGTCTGCACGCGATCGGCTCCTTCTCTTCTCTCTGGCCTTCACTTAGAAGGCTCCCTGCCTCATCGAGCTGCCCTCTCGCACCCGGTTCTGACTTCTCACAGCACTTGCCACCAGCCGAATCCATCTCCATTATTGTCGGCTCATTTCTGCCCCGACAGGAGGGGGGGCCCAGGTCTGTGCCCAGAGCCTGGGTGCTCGTTAGTCTCTATGGAATGACTTAGGGACTCCTCAGGTCATCTGGGACACTCCGGGATTTCACTCGTGAGGTGCCCCTCCTCCCAGGTGCGGCTGGGAGCTGAGCAGCCCAGAGACCAGGTGGGAGAGTGAAGAGGCCTAACTGCAGGGCCAGGCATCAAGGTGGGGGGCTACTGTCAGCTGTTGAACCCCTGGAAAGGGCTATAGGAGGGACCAGGCCTGGTCTGGGGCTCCGGGGGTCCTCCCCGGACATGGCCTTGAGGCTAAGTCCCAGAGAAGATTAAGCAGGAGCTGGCCAGGGGAAGAGGAGTGGGAGAGCTCCAGGTGGAGGGCACGGTCTGTGCAAAGGCCCAGAGGGGAGAAAGGGCAACGTGGCTAAAGCACAGGGTTAAACATGAGGCCCAGCGGGGCCAGCTCACAGGGGCTGTAAGGCCACACGAGGGGCCTGGATCGTATTCTAAGTGAGATGGGCACCTCTGGAGGTTTCAGACAGGGAGTGCCATGATGAGATTTGGTTGTTGACTGACTCACTGACCACCAGGTTCTGCGCCCTGCTCTCCTTGGACAGGTGGGTGTTCGGGCCCTCAGGGTGCCTGAGGGGCTGCGACTCCCCAGGCCTGACAGCTGGCAGGTGGTGCCCCAGGGGCTTGCGCAGTGCCCGACATGAAGCGCTGGAGCCAGGGTGCCAGGCGGGCCTGGGCTGAGCGGGCCTGAACCTGCCTGCCGGGGACGCGCTGCGGCTGGAGGACACACGGCGGGTGGTCGTGAGCTCGGGTCCGGAGGCCCAGCCCCGGCCCAGCCCGGCTCCACGGACGCGGCTCCTTCCCCTCTGGAAACTTCCCACAGGACCTGCTGTGCGCCGGCGTGTGCCAGTGCTTGTCACGTGTCACCTCGTCACACCCTCATGACAACCCCGAGAGGGAAGGCCGTTCGTGATCCTCATTCACAGGTGAGGAAACCGAGACCCAGAGAGGTGAAGTCACCTGCCCCAGGTCACAGCATTCTGTCCAACAGGAAGAACATTCCATCCCAACCCCACCCCTCAGAGACTAAGCTCCAACTCTGAACCAGTCTTGCTGTGTGGCCTTGGGTGAGCGGCTCCGCCTCTCTGAGCCTCGCTTTTCTGGTCTACCAAGTGGGTCTGATAAGCTCAGACAGATCGACTCCTGGGACCGACTGCAGGAGCGTGCGAGATGACACCTGTTCAGGTCTCGAGGAAATCACAGGTTTCTCCTGACACTGAGTCTCTCTCACACATCACACACGCACACACACACGCACCCCGTGTCCTGGGCTGCAGGCCTGGCAGGAGAGGGAGCTCAGGGAGCCTGGCAGTGGGAGGAGGATGTCCCTGCGTCCCCGCCCGGCCCTGGAACCAGCCCCGCCCCCACGGCCCGGGCAGAACTTACGCGATCCTGCGGCTCTGTGCGCTGCTGAAGCCTGCGAACGAGGCGCTCCGGCCCACGACCCCCACGGCCCCTGCGTCCCCCGAGGACAGGAACCGCACCCTCACCGACATGGCCGTGACCTACAGGGACAGGACAGACAGTCAGCCTCGCATGTCGCCGGGCGGGTGCCGACCCCGGCCGCCCACCCGCCACCATGGGCCCGAGGTCCTCACAGCAGCCCCAGAGAGGGGCTGGCCAGTGCTGTCCCAGCTCACAGATGAGGAAACTGAGGCTCAAGGAGGTTAGGGACCCTGCCTGGGGCAAGTGCAGGAGCGAGATTGGAACCCAGGTCTCCGTACTCTGCGCTCGGGTCCTTAATGCCTGAGCGATGCTGAGTGCTCGTGCGGCTGGAAACAGCGCCTCCTGAACCCAGGTCTTCTCACCTCCCCCTGGGCTGCTCCTCTCTGCCAGTGACCCCCCCCCCACCTCACTGAGCACCTGCTGTGTGCCAGACACTGTGCTGGGGATGCGCACTGAGCAAGGCGGGCAGAGTCCCTGCCCTCCAGGGCTCCTGGTCCAGCCCCTAGGCAGTTGCAGTAAGGAGTCGATGGGGAAGTGATGGGGCTAGCCCAGGGAGAGCCGGACCCAGCCACGGAGGAGGTGACCAGGAGCTGAGAAGGCAAGGCTGAGGAGGGGAGACGGGAAGGGAAGGGAAGGGAAGGGAAGGGAAGGGTAGCTAAGGCAGAGGGAACAGCATGGGCAAAGGCCTGGAGGTGCAGAGGACATGGTGTAATCCAGAAAAAGAAGGAAATTCAGTGGATTGGGGCATGGCTCCGGGTGAGGTTGGAGAGGTCAGCGCAGCACAGGTCACGGGCGCCTTGGTGGCTCCAGGGAGGAGTTTGGCCTTGCAGTTCAGCAAGGGCAACTGGGAGCCATGGAGGGTTTTGAGCAGGGAGTGACAAAGCCCAATTCGCATGAGGCCGGGCTGCCGATCAAGGGTTTCCAGAAGCCCCTGATCCATGGCCCGCCTCCGACCTGGGCTGCGAAGAGGCCAGCCCAGAACCTGGCTGTCTTTTCCTTTTTCCAAACCACCTCTAGATTGGAATAACGCCACCCCATCCCCTGGGAATGTCACCCAGCGTCTTCCATCATGGACGATCGGAAAGTTCGCCCCATATCTAACCTGAATCTCTGCTGATACAGTTTCCTACCTTGCTCCTAGCCAGGGTGGAGTCGGTCCAAGGATGCCAGGGACCCCACTGCCCAGGCCCAACCCGTAAAGAATCTCCACCCCCCCAACTCCGTCGCTGTCATCCCGCTTGGCGAGGCCCCTGCCTTCCACGTCCCCTCACCCAGCCGCTGAACCCAGGCCCCACGCCTTTGCTCACATTGGGCCTCTGCCTGGAGCGACATTCTCTTTCAAGCCTCGTCCCTCCGGAGTCCAGTCCCGCATTTGGTCCGCAGTCAGCCCCGGCCCTAGGCTCCAGAGCCTCACTCTGCTCCCCCCGCCCCCGCAGATGGGTGCAGCCCCCGCCCCACTGCCCCACGTGTGCTGCACGCAGGCGGGTGAGGGAAACACAAAGGCTGGCCTGGCTCTGACCACGGCGGTGCCTGTGCCTCTCAGCGGCTCGGGGCCTCAGTGACCACGTCCGTGGAATGGAAATTCAGGGAAGGACCACGGGACAATGTGCTGAGAGCACAGGACGCGGAAGAGACGGGAAGAGGCGGCTGTTTGGGCTGCTGGCCGGCCAGACCCCAGCCCTGGGGGAGCTGCTGAGTGGACGAGCCAGGGAGCGACCACCAGCCCTGACGGGCCGCTGGCGAGCATTTGCTGTGTGCCCACCAGGGCCAGGGACTGTCACACGCTATAAACCCATGAGCTGCGCCCTGTGTGTGGATGGGGACGTTGAGGCAGCCTGGTGGCGGAGCCCTCATGTACCCAGTGCTCGTCACTGAGCCAGCCCCACGCTCGGCGCTCAGTGTCAGCCAGCTCAGTGAAGTCGCACGGCCCTCTTAGGCATGGGGGCCATTGCAACCTAACTCCACAGCTGAGGAAACTGAGGCTCAGCGAGGTGACACGACGAGTCCAAGAGCCCAGCGGGGAGGCGGCAGAGCCAGGTTTGGAATGCGAGTGTGACTGCTGCTGCCAGCACTTCTCACCGCGCAGTCTGGGGTCCCCACGGCCCCCACCTGTGCGGGCTGCTGCCGGCCTGGACCAGGTCGCGAGAGTCAACTGTTAAGGTTCCAGGAATTTCGGTAGCTTGGGATCCACTGTGGTGGGAACACGCACCGAGTGGGGCTCCGCGAGCGTGCCCAGTGAGGGCTCCTCCTGCTGGCGTTAGACACTGACGGCCCCCCGCTGCCTTGGCGGCACCTGCTCCGGGCGCCTTCCCAGACGGCTGACCGCCTCCCTCCACCCACCCACCCCTGCCAGCCTGCTGGGCAGCTCCTGCGGCCTCCTCGGCCCTCCGATCCGGGGAGAGCGGGACAGCTGCTCAGCAGCTGGAACCAGCCGCGCCGACTCCCTGCTCAATGCCAGCCCCGACAGCGGTTCACAGCGCATGACAGCGCCCCGAGGTGCCCACCACACTCCTCACATGAGGAAGGAGGCTCCAGGGCAGGGAGATCGGCTTGGGAGCCTCTGTCTCTGCGAGGTCTGGCCGCCCTGGAAGACCCGCCTCCTGGCCGAGCCCTCCTTCTCCTCCAGCCAGACGCGGCCTCCCCTGGCACCGCTGCCTCTGGCTGCGGGCCGGGAATGGTGACCTGCCTGCCCCGCTGGACAGAGAGTGCCCTGCAGGCAGGCCGGGTGCCTGGAAGATTCCAGCCCGTCTTCACAGGCGGAGAACAACGGTGGCAGGCAGAGCTGCCCACCCATGGCCAGCGGGGCCGAGGCCGTGGGGCAATAAGGAGGCTCAGACAGATCCTCTGCTGCGGGCCGGCTCCCAGGTGGGGCTGGGGGCAGCGGCTTCTGTGAAGAGAGCGAGCTTCCCAGCTTTGCAGACCGTGGAGTCCGTGTCACCACGCAACTCCCCGTTCAGAGCGAAAGGTGCCACGGACACTGCAACTGCGCGGGCCGGCTCTGCTGCCCTCACACAGCAGGTACAGAGCAGCAGCTCTCCATGGATGACCCCGGGTGGCCAGCGAGACCTCTGACCCCTGGGTGGCCAGCACGACCTCTGACCCCTGGGTGCCAACTCTCTGCCCACTACCTGCTCTAAGGGCTTCAGATCTCATTTAATTCTCCCAGCACTATATTCAGCGAATACTGTTATTATCCCCATTTTACAGATAAAGGAACCGAGGCTCAGAGAGGAGGGGAAATGACTCAGCCAAGGTCACACAGGTAGGAAATGCCAGAGCTGGGATTTGACCCTGGCACAAGGGACACTCCTGCTGGCTGTTCTGGCTTCCCCAGGGGCTGGGCTAGGGCACACCCCCCCCCCCCCCATGATCCAGACCCCGGACGACGGGGAGGGAGGGGACCCCAGAATGGAAGCAGGTTCGAGAAGGGGACCTGCCAAGCTAGACCCGTGGCCCTGGGGGATGGCCGAGAAAAACCAAGCCCGTCCCCTCCAGGCCCCTGTGGGCCCCTCGGGACTGGCACCAGCGCCCAGACAGCTCAGCCGCTCCGTGAGCCAGGCTGAGACCCCTGACCCTCAGGAGCCTTCGGGGGGCAGCTCCCGAAAAGCCCCAACGAGTGTCAGTCACCTTGACCACAGGCAGCAATGCCTAATGTTTCATCATTAACATGCAAGGGCACTGAGCTCAGAACAGAGGCTGGGCACCACAGGGGCCCCCATTTCTCCCCCTACACCCCCTCCACCCACGCCCCTGCCGGGGCTGGCGTTAACCCTTTAGCTGCTGGATCGTGGGCAGGTCTGGGAAGTCCCTGGGCAGGGCCGCTCGGGCAGCTCCGGGCAGCAGCCTGCAGGGCATGAGACACAGGCCAGACGCCTCGCTGGGCCCCTGGGCAGGGGAGGGAGGCAGAGGAGTCGTGCAGGGCCCAAACCTTCAGTGGCAGACGGCCTGCCTCTTCCGCGGTGTCCCTCGCCGCCTCTCTCTGCCTGGCACCCCGGGCAGCACTGGCTCAGACCGATGCCGCTTGGAGCCAGCTGGCGAGCGCAGGCGGGCAGACCAGCTGCAGGGGCTCCTCACGCAGCCAGCTGCTCCCCAGACTGTCCTGGGCCTTGTCCCCAAGGTGCAGCTGCAGGGAGCAGAGCCACTGCACCGTGTCCGTCTGCCCGCGCCGGCCCCGCCGCCCGCCCGCCGGGGAACCTGCAATTTCACCTCGCGGGAGGTGAGGCTTCTAAATTTAACGGCGTGGGCACCCGGGCTGGGCGGCTCTTATGCCGAGTCCCTCACTTAGGGTTCTTTTACATCCGCTCCAGTGCCAGCCAGGCCTGAGTCTGCTTACAGAGTTTCCAAAATAGCCCCTTCGGGTTAGCATGAGAGAAAACGGCAAAATAGCCAGGGCACGGAATACAAGTTTATACACAAGAGGGACGGCGGCCTGAGGAGGCTCTGGGGACCAGACCGTCTGCACCGTCTGAGCCCGACTTGCTCATTTGACCTACGGCGGCCAGGCCAGCCCAGAGTGGTCACGAGACCCGCCCGGATCACCCAGAGGAGGATGGAGGAGCTGGAACCTTCTCCTGGCCCAACACGGTCCCCTGCGCCCCAGCTGGAGGCTCCAGGCCTCGCACTGGCAGTGCCCGCTCCCTGGCACACCCTTCCCCCAGGCCTTCCACACTGCTCCTCCCAGCCTCCAGGCCTCAGTGACCAGGCCCCTCCTGGGAAACTCCCCCTGTGCCCCGTGGCTGCAGCGGCCTCACCCCTCACGCTGTTCCAAATCCTTCAGAGAACCTGTCACTGCCCCAAATTGTCGGTAATTGTGGGTCTCAGCTCTCGGGGCGGGGTCTTTCCTGTCTTCACAGCCGCACCCCAGACCCTCAGCAAGGAGGAGGCCCCTGATAAATACCAGCAGAATGAGTGATTGCTGAATAAATGAATGATGGAAGGGCATCTCTTCAGAACCGTGTCTGGGGTCCCTCCACTCACTTTGTTCCCTCAACATGCATGTATTGAGTGCCTACTGAATGCAGGCACTGGGCATACAGCTGTGAACCAGTCCAGTGGGAGACAGCCTGGGACACAGGCAAGGAGGACACGAGGTGATGAGACTGTGCTGTGATGGAGAGGGAGCCGAGGCCTGGGGAGCAGACGAGGACCCCCAAAGGCGACCCCAGGGGAGGGACTGGGAGAGCCCCTGGGGGAAGCCTAAAGAAGGAGGAGGAAGTGGCTTGGCAGAGAGAGGATGGGATGGAAGAGTGTGCCAGGTGTTAGGAACAGCATGTGCAAAGGCACAGAGGCGAGAGAGATGGGCTCAGTCAGAGCACCTGCCAGTAGTCTGGTCTGGCTGGAGCATCAGCGATCGCAGGGGATCTCTGAGGGCTGAGGCGGGACCACACTCTGGGGGAGGAGTGGGTTTAGGCTGCATCGAAGGAGAAGTAGGCAGGGCAGGCCTCCAGCGCCCCTGGGTTTGGTAGCTGCAGCCCCTGAATTCCTTCACCCAGGCACTAAGCCCCCTGCATGCTGGTCCGAGAATGCTGTGTCTCAGCAAATAGTGAGTGAGTGCCTACTGCATGCCGGGCCATTGAACACCGAGCTTCCATCAGGGGCTGGGAGCGGGAGGCCGCTGCCCCTTTGGCCCAAGGTCATGTCCCCTGGGATGACACAGACCACTGTTTATGGGGAGGCTCAGACACCCCGTGCGGCCCACAGCGGCTGGAGCTGGGGTTTTGCCCTCTGCTCTCGATCCCTGACCGCCCACCCCTTGCGTCCTCACAAACAAGGGCCAGACATTTGCTGATGCCCAGAGAAGGGAAGGCCGGCAGCCGACCCACTGAGCACAGAAGCCACCAGCTTGGGCACCCCACTCCCCCTCGAGCCCACTGGGCCTGCTGGGCGCCCCTCTCCCTCCCGGCTCTTTCTGATGCTTCTCTCCTGACTGCAAGAAGGGCGTCTGCTCAGCCCCCCTGAGCCAGGTTCTCTGGGGCCGGGAAGGCGCGCCCAGGAAGCAGGGAGACCTTGAACACGTCCCCTCCCCTCTGGGCCTCTGTCTTCCTGCCTGTGAGATGGGAAGACCGGGCTAGAGCTCAGGGCTGCCCCCAGCACAGGATGCTCTGGGCCGAGTGAGGAGCGCACGGAGGACCCAGGACTTGCTCGGCCAGAGAGTTATTCCTGCCTTCGTCTCCTTTCCGTCCTGACTTCTGCTCTCTGACATCTGTCACCCTCCCTGGTCAAGCGAGCACAGGGCTGGCCCAGGCGCAGAGCCAGGGGCCACAAAGCAGGAGCCCACGCTGAAGCCGCTGGCTTGTTTCGAGTAATAGCATCTTTGATTGAAGAGAGTGATGGGTTCGAAGGACCCTTGGTTTCAGTAGAGCAGATAGGAGCCCACCGTCCTGGGTCCTGCCACCCCCTCTGCCACCCTCCGGGACCACCTGCTTGATGGAAGGCCGGATGAGTGGACGGCCCTGGTCTCTGCTGTAAGAGAACAAGCAGCTCCTGAGGGAGCCCCAACTGTCCCCCAGAGGTCACCGTCCCCCTTTCCTTTCCTCAGTTTATCCCACAGTGCGCAGCCCGGGGGCCTTGCTGCCCAGGGCAGGCCTGGCGGGTGTTCCTGTCCTGCTCCACTTCAGGCCCGCAGGCTCACTAAGGACTGGTCACGCGCACGGACAGGTCGGCCACTGCAGTGGACTTCACAGCGCACCTGTGGCCATTTCACAGATGAGACCGTGGGCACAGCCACAAATGGCCAAGCACACAGGAAAGGGTAAGTAAGCGTGGCTCAGCCCTAAGGAGGAAATCCATGTGGAATGTGTTTTTGAGGAATAAAGACATGGGAAAAGACAATTGTTTAAAATAAGATGTCGAGCCAAAAAGAGCAAGATGTGGGGCCGGCCCTGTGACCGAGTGGTTAAGTTCACACATTCCACTTTGCCAGCCTGGGGTTCACTGGTTAGGATGCTGGGTGTGGACCTACACACTGCTCATCCAGCCACGCTGTGGGGGCGTCCCACACAGAAGAACCAGAACAACTTACAGCTAGGATGTACAACTACGTACTGGGGCTTTGGAGAGACAAAGAAAAAAGAGGAAAATTGGCAACAGATGTTAGCTCAGAGCCAATCTTCCTCACCAAAAAAAAGAGGGGGGCATACTCAAAAAAAAAAAAGAGTGGGGCCAGCCCGGTGGCAGCGGTTAAGTTTGCATGTTCTGCTTTGGTGGCCTGGGGTTCGCCGGTTTGGATCCCGGGTGTGAACATGGCACCACTTGTTGAGCCATGCTGTGGCAGGCGTCCCACATATAAAACAGAGAAAGATGGTCATGGATGTTAGCTCAGGGCCAGTCTTCCTCAGCAAAAAGAAGAGGATTGGCAGCAGATGTTAGCTCAGGGCTAATCTTCCTCAAAAAAAAGAGCAAGAAGTAAACTACATGCAACATGGTCTCAGATTTAATTCTGAAAGGGGGGCCGTGCATCTTTAGCAGCATCGCCACTGGGTGCTGGGAGCGCTGCCCCTCCAGTTGTGACCACCAAGAATGCCTGCAGACGCTGCCGCGTGCCCTGGGAGGCGGAGTCTGCCCTCGAGGGACCACGGATCAGAGCGGTGGGCGTTAGGGCCGATTCTCCACGGGCGACAGGAGCAGCGCTGAGACTGGGTTTGGTGGGCTGCAGACACTGTTCAGGCTTCTTCGCCCCCTGTGAACCGGCTGTGGGAATCTGGGGCCCGGCAGCCTGACGTTCTCAGAAGGGGCCCCCGGCCTGCAGCTCCCGTGGGGCCTCTGCCACCCGCACCCTTCACACACACGCGTGCACAGGTGCACATGCGCCGGGACATGGACGAGAGCCTGGAGGCCTGAGAGTGAGCACATGAGCTTGGAGAAGAGGTCGGATTCCTCCCGGGGTTCGTCTGCTGTCACGTCGGAGCTCTGCCTTCAGTGCAAGCCGCCTACAGCGAGGGGAGACCCAAGGACGCCCCGCCTTTTCAGTCCAGAGAACCTGACCGTTGATGAACACACACTGTTTGGGTCAGCTCGACCCAGGCAGGATTCGGGTTCAAACCCGAGAGGCTGGACTTGGAAGGCCACCTCGGCCGCCCGCCCCACACAAGACGACCCGCCCAGACTCTGCATCGTCTCAGGGACACAGACAGTCCCGCGACCACGCAGCTGGACTTGGGGGCAGCAGCATCTCTCTATAAGCAGCCCGAAGGGTTGGAAAGAGTCCCATTGCCCACTGCCGCCTCCGGAACAAGAGCTAGGTCCCTCCCAGGGCCGCCTGTCCCCCAGCACAGGGCATGGGGCCCGTGGAGACGCCTGGGTCACCTCCAAAACCAGAAGACAAAAAATGAACTTTTAGGTCAAAGAAAATATTTTATTACATAATATTGTACATGTCCTCTAACAGCATGTATTTTATTATATAATACATCCATCTTTATAACGGTTCAGCCGTAACATACAGTACTCCCCCCTTGCCCTCGGTTTCACTCTCCAAGGTTTTCAGTTACCCTCGGTCAACTGTGGACCAAAAATATTAAATGGAAAATTCCAGAAATGAACAATTGGTGAGTTTTAAATTGCGCGCGGTTCTGAGCCGCGTGGTGAATCTCGTGCTGTCCGGCTCCATCCCACCGGGACATGACTCGTCCCTTGTCCAGCGTGTCCGCACGTAGACACCTGGTAGTCTCTTAGTAGCTGTCTCGCTTGTCAGATCGACTGTCCCGGCATTGCAGTGCTTCTGTCCAAGTCACCTTATTTTATTTAATAACGGCCCCAAAGCACAAGAGTAGTGATGCTGGCAATTCGCATACGCCAAAGAGAAGCCGTAAAGCGCTTCCTTTAGGCGAAAAAGTGAAAGTTCTCAAGTTAATAAGGAAAGGAAGAAAATCATGTGCTGAGGTTGCTAAGGTCTACGGTAACTTTTATTATAGTGTATTGTTATGATTGTTCTATTTTAATATTAGTTATCGTTCTTAATCTCTTACCGCGCCTAACTTATAAATTAAACTTTATCATATGTCTGTACATATAGGAAAAAACCCCGTCTACACAGGGTTCGGTGCCATCTATGGTTTCAGGCATCCACTGGCGGTCTTGGGACGTTTCCCCCGTGGATAAGGGGGAACACTGTACACTACTTAATATTTTTTATGGAACAAGAGTCCCAGGAAGGCCGAGGTACTCAGGGGCCCGTGACAGCCATCACTCGGCCCCCTGCCCTTTCCCACCCCTCCCATCTCCAGCCCACAGGCTCCCTCTCCCTCCTTCCCCACCAGAGCCTCCGTTATGCGGATCGGGTTAGCCCACCTCTCACTCCCCGGGTGTAGCTCCCACTCCCCGACTCCCAGCCAAGACCCAGGAGCCGAGAGAGCCCGGCCGGTCCTCACCCTCGCCCCGCGTCAGCTCCGCTGACCCTCCCCACAATGTGGCCTCGGGACAGGAAGGTGCAAACAGCAGCTTAAACCCAGGCGGCTCGGCTCCCAGTCCAAACTCTCACCACAGGCCTCAAACCGCCAGGTCTCTGAAGGGGGTGGGGGGTAGGGGGCACCATTACAACGGTGTAGCTGTCCCGCCCTGAGTCTGATGTGGGCGCTCTCCCACCGCTGGCCCCATCCTGGCTTTGCTGCAGCCACGACCCTCCCAGCCCATGACGCCCCCCTCCTCGCTCTGGCCAGTACTCAGCAGGGAGTGGGCCATGTTCTCACCTCGCTTCCCTGATTCCCGAGGAGACAGAGGGGTGCGTGTCCACATGTTCATTGTCGCCAGAACCTTCCTTTTGTGGGATTCACCAGCTCAGATTCCTTTGCCCAGTTATCCAGCCTTTTCTTGGTGGTTCCTGGGAGCTGTCTGCAAATCCCGGATGGTGATCCTTTCTGGGTTTTCTCCCAGCCCCCCGCTCACCTTTCAACCTTTTCTTGATGGGGGTGTGTGTATAACAGAAGCTGCGAACGTTTACGCGACCAGATCTGTCAACACTGTCCTTCTACGTTTCAGAGTTTGGAAACCGCTCTCTCCCGCTCTGAGATGAAGTTTCTCGTCTGTTGACCACTGAAGTCTGCCTCCCTGGGTGAGAACTTTGTCTTCCCCGCCAGGAGGAAAGTCCTTGAGGGCATCTTCCTCCTCAAACACCATGAAACTTCCCCCTCCTTCCCAGCCCACCCCGGGCCACGCCCCCGTCACCTTGCTGGGCCTCACGGGTCTCCCGGCCGCAGCCTTGCCCTCTGTCCCCACCCCCCGAAGACCAGAGTGAGCTTTTGAATGTCCATCAGGTTTCTAAGACCCAGGCTGGGGCTGCTGGGCACCCAGAATTAAAATCTCACCCCGCACCACACCCATAAGGCCCTGAAGGAGCCCCCCACCCCACCCCGGGGAGGCCTTGCCCAGCAATGCCTAAGGGTGGCACCCAGACAGGGATGGCCAAGAGCTCCCTATCCACTGCCCAGGAAGGCAAGAGGCCCCATGGCTTCCCTTTCCCACTCCTCAAAAATCATCACAACCAGGTCTTGTCACAGTAAAGGCGGGATGGGGGGAGTTGCAAAGCCTTTACACAATCTGTCCTATTTCCACACATCCTCCCCCAGCCCGTAAGGCAGGTGGGAAGCGACGTCAGCCCCCCACCCAGCCCCGTTTACAGCTGAAGTACTACGGCTCAGAGAGGGGAAGGAGTTTTTCCGCACTCACGCAGCGTGCAGGAGGGAGATGCTGGCATTCGCACACATTTTGAGCACTTGAGTGCCAAGAGGTGAGGGGGTGGGATGAAAGGGGACCCCGCTGGAGGGCCCCAGAGGTGAGCGAGGGGCAAGGTCGTCCCTGGGGAGCCCGTGGGTATTAGCAGTTCGAGCCCACCCCACCACGGTTGCTCTCCAACCCGAGTGGACTACCTAGAGCCGGGTTCCAGGAGCATCGCCAGCCCAGCGGCTGAGTCAGCCCCCTGGAATGCCCGCGGCTCCCCCAGCCGGCCTGCGCCTCGCTCGGCTCGTGGGCCGGTGGAACGGGACTGTTTGCTCACACCGGCTGTTAACAGCACAGGAAATGGTCAAGGGTTCAGCGAGAGATGAGCCATCTGGTCGTCCCGAGTAAACAATTTACAAGAGCCAGATCCAGCCGGCCCGCCGTTCTGCTTCTCCTTCGACAGTGTGACGTGCGGCTTCCTTCTCCGCCCGGTGCCGGCTGGAGACACAGAGACGGTACCGGGCTCCCGGCCGCAGCTCCAGGGCCGGCCTGGGGCAGAGGGGCAGGAAAAGCCAGGTTTTCTTCACACCTTTATGCCAGATGGTCAACCCACATTGTAAAGAGAGTGGATTTCCTCCCAGAGGAACAGACTTGTTTTCTAGAACCCAAAGCCGTGAATTTCAAGAATCGTCTGCTTTAAACCCATTTCCTGATGGGAGAAGCCCCCTGCTGGTCCCCCCAGGTATTGCAGCCCTGCTCTACCGGCCACGACAGGCGCCCGCACGGAGGCCAGCGAGGGCGCCATTCCTGACGTCAGGACCGAAGCCAGCGGATTCCCAAGCATGCAGGACGTGTACGGGGTTAGCCTGAAATAAACAGCTCGTGCCGGAGTCGTAATCCCGGACTTTCTGAAAGTGTTGCAAAACGCTGCAGACAGGCCCTGGAGAGTGTGTGCTACGCTGTTTATCAGTTCGTTCCTTCTTTGCCAGACATTCTGACTTGGCTCCGCTGGGAGATGACCGCAGCGGGAATGCGTCCGCAGCGCTGTGAAGTCACGAGGGAGAGGGCTCGCTCCATCCTCGCAGAGGATGTGGCTGCAACGGGTGGTTCCCGTGGGGACGAGGGCAGCACTAAGTTATGAGCTCAGGTCACAAGGAAGAGTGACATCTGGGGACCAGGATTTATGGACTCTGCAATAACCTGTGAGAGACACGTCCACAGCTTCAAAGGGTGGGTGACGAGTGTAAGTCTTGGGGTCAAAGGCCCGAGTTGAAGCCCAGCCTTTGCCTCTTTCTGGAAATGACTGGGACGAATCCTCAGCTGCAGTTTGCTCGTCTGTAAAATAGGAACCACGGACACGACCTTACAGTTACCCCACCTTACAGCTGCGAGGATGCGCCATTTTCTCCTCTTTAAAGGGAGACTCCCAACCACAGTTTGCAGCTTCTCCTGCTGCTCTGTGCTGCTGACGCGGAGGCCTGAGGTCGCGTGGTCCTTTTCCGCGGCTGCTGTAAGAAAGCACCATAAGCTGGGGGCTGGAAACAACAGCGATGTATTGTCTCACAGTTCTGGAGGCCAGAAGTCCAAAATCAAGGTGTGGGCAGGGCCACATCCCCTCTAAAAGCTCCCGGAAAGAGTCCTTCCGTGTCTCCTCCAGGTTCTGGTGGCGGCCCGCCATCCTCAGCGTTCCTGGGTCTGTGGCCACACCGCTCCAGTGTCTGCCCTGGCGTCCTATGGTGTCCTCCCCGTGCGTCTCTGTCTTCACGAAGTGTCTCCCTCTTGTTATAAGGGCACCATCATGGTTGGGGCCCACCCTAATGACCTCATCTTAACCTGATTGCATCTGTAAACACCTTCTTTCCAAACAAGGTCACATTCACAGGCACAAAGGGGTAGGACTTCAATTTACCTTTTAGGGGGACACAGTTCAACCCATCACAGGTAGAAAATGCCTTGTTTAGCCCAGCAGTTTAATGAGGTTTTGGGTGCGCCAAGGTGGGCCCCAAGCACTGGTGGGTGGGAGAGGAAGTGCTAGACTGTTCCTTATAAGGAAAGACAGAGGGGCTGGCCCAGTGGTGCAGCGGTTAAGTGCGCACATTCCACTTTGGCGGCCCGGGGTTCGCCGGTTCAGATCCTGGGTGTGGACATGGCACCACTTGGCACACCATGCTGTGGCAGGCGTCCCACATATAAAGTAAAGGAAGATGGGCATGGATGTTAGCTCAGGGCCAGTCTTCCTCAGCAAAAAGAAGAGGATTGGCAGATGTTAACTCAGGGCTAATCTTCCTCAAAAAAAAAAAAGAAAAGACAGAAATGTGCTTCTTGATAATTGACAGCTGGAGAAGGGGAAGGCTTGGGGGAGGGGACAACACATGGAATTCTCCAAGCAATGAAATTTTAGGGCGGGAATTCTAGAATTTACTTCCAAGTGTGCTCCCCCTGGGTTCCCATCACCCCAAATTCCGTGGACTTTCTCTCCTCCTGATGGTGCACTGTTTTCCTTTAGAGGATTTAGTTCTTGCCTACTGCTGTCAGTCTGCTGGGATTGGCCCACGGCCCATGGCCCCTCACCAAGGAGCTGCACAGGAGCCACAGCAGGCTGAGCAGGACAGAGGGGATGCACGGGATTCCGTCCATCCGGCCGCAGTGGGCCCTGACCCGCTTGTCCACTGTGAGCCGGTCTTGGGCTCCATCTTGGTTCCGGCCCATTTCCAGCTGCCCCTCGGGATCCACTCAGTGACCTTCTGGGACCACCCCTCCTTTAAAGTAGCCAAATTCCTTCACACTGGCTCACAACAGACATTTCTAGAGCCCACTCCCCAGCAGCCTGTGCCAGCAATACTTTAGGAAAAGTGAAAGGATAGGAGCAGCATTCAGCGTGGGATAAACGGAAAAAAGACAGCAATGTTAGGAGAACAATGGAGAATTTTAAAAAGTTAACATATCAGCACAAAGATACCTGGGAGAAACGTTAAGACCCTTGACAATCCTTGGGGATAGTCAGGGGGAGCTGAGTTTCTCACTGGGGTCTGGGCCTTGGTTTAAATATTATTAAAGCGAGGGGTACCCCACGAGAAGTCTGGAAGATGTGGGCACCCAGGGGCTGACGCTTGGGGCATCCATGTCAAGTCCCAAGTAGAAGGCCTGGCGCACGTTGACGGGGGATGGCCGGCACTGCTGCCTGACACGGCGTCCTCTGGAGAGCGTGGCCCTCGCTGTCGGCCAGCCATCCCAGCCTCGGCCAAGCCGCCTCCCCCCGCGGGGCTGGGCCCTTCCTGCACACATGCTGTTTGGATTCTGCACCCCTCAGGCCTTATTGTTTTCCTGCTTAATGAGGTGAGGTTCGCCCAGGCCAGTGGTGATTCCTGTAAAAATGACCCAATGCGGCGAGCTGACAGGGAAACCTCCCGGAGGGCTGGGCTGGCTGGAAAAGACGCATCGCCCCTTCCAAGGACGGCGATGAGATCTGGGGCTCTAATGGGAAGCAGGGGCACTGTGGGCGCCAACAACCCTGGCCGGGGGTCAGATCTGGACTCCAGCCCCGGCCGGGCTAACTAGACACTTGCCTCTCTCGTGGGTAAATAGGGATAATGCATGTACCTTACAGCGCCTCCAACAGGATTACAGATGTAGGATCAGTCTGAAAACGATGACGCTCTAAGCAAATGAAAGGATGTATCGCTGTTACTGTAGCTACCGTGACCGTTACCACTAGAACCTAAGATCTTCCGTGGCAGGCAGAGCGTTCAGACGACCCCCAGTGACCTCTGACCTTGTATCATCCTCTCCTTTGAGTTTCGGGCACAGCCTGTGCATGTAACGGGTGTGCGTCCTGTGAATAGGTCGCCTTCTGTGGTTCCCCCTGGAACCTGGGCCGGCCTGACCCACTCAGGTGGGCCCAGAACAGGACTGGCTCTTCCAGGTGGAAGAGATTTGAAGCATGAGAGGGAGCCGGGGTGTGGTGGTCTCCACTGATGGCTCTGGAGATGGGGGGCCACGTGGCGAGGAATACGGGAGGCCTCTGGGAGCTGAAAGTGGCCCCAGCTGACAGCTAGCAAGAAAGTGGGGGCCCCAGTCCTACAGCCACGTGGGACTGACGACAGCCTTGTGGTACCCAGCAGAGACCCCAGCCAGACCAACTCTGCCCTCCAGAACTGGGGGCTCACGCACCAGGACTGCCTTAAGCTGCTAGGATTGTGGCACTCAGGTACACAGCAGTAGGAAACCTCCACACCCTCTGTAATGGAAGCCTTGGAATGGAAGGCTGCTCTGTGAGCCACCCTCCCAGGTAGCCTGGTGGTTAGAGACCTGTTCAAATCCTGACGGTACCACTCACTGGCTGTGGGGCGCACTTCCTCCTGGAACCTCAGTTTGCTCCTCTGTGAAATGGGGACGGAAACAACGTGTGTAAAGCATCAGAGCAGGGAGGTCATAAGGGTACATAGTAAATACGGAAGAAGCTTGAGCACTGCACACGTTAATGATCAGAGAGCAGCCGGCAACTGACAACAGCGCAACCGTGGCCTCAGAGCCCGCCCCACACGCCAAGGGCCTGGGAACGAGCCCCGACCAGTGTCCTGGGTGTTACAGGCCACTCGGGGAGTCAGGACCCTGAAGGCCACAACTTGGGAGAAAGTAGGTGGCAGGCGCATCACGATCTTGGTGGGCACAGCTGGCAAACACCGGCCTCAGGGCTCTGAGCTCCCCTCAGAGTCCGTCGCGGGCCTGGGGGTGGCTCCCTCCTCTGGCGCCTGGTGCAGGCTTCCCCGAGGAGGAGCTCTGCTGCCAAGCCTCTGCCTCCCTCTGTCCAAATGGGCCTGAGGCCAAGGCCCTGTCCTTGTCAGGAAGGACTGACCCTGGACCCAGGGAGAGAGAAGGGTCCAGGCCACCAGCTCTGCCCCTGGCACGGGCGCCCGCCAGCCCCATCACACCCCAGAGTCTCCCAGGCTCCAAACCCGTAACCCCTCTGACAGCTCTTCTCTCCCCTCCTCGGAGCACTCACGGAGCCTGCTCCCCCACCCACTCACCCAGCCTCGGTTAGCCCTCCCCGTCTCTGTTCCTGTTGACCCCAGTTCCGGGAACACGAGGCTGGGAGCTTGTGCTGCAGGGACCGTAAAGTTTGAGTTAAACGCGACTCAGCTGCTGGGGAATGCAAGTCAAATCCACGAGGAGATACCACGTCACACCCACTGGGAGGGCCGGAATCAGAAAGACAGACAGGAGCAAGGGTTGGCGAGGACGTGGAAAAACTAGACCCCTCGGACGCCGCTGGTGGGAATGGAAAATGGTGCAGCCGCGTCGGAAGATGGTTTGGCAGTTCCTCAAATGATTAAGCATAAAGTTACAATATGACGGAGCAATTCCACTCCTAGGTAGACACCCAAGTCAAATGAAAACACGTGTCCCCACGAAACCTGCGCCCCAACGCTCACAGCAGCATTATTCATCACAGCTAGGACGTCAAAACTACCCAAATGCTCATCAGCTGACGAATGGTGAAGCAAAATGCGGTACATCCATGCAATAGGGTATTTGGCCGCAGGGAGGAACGGAGCACTGATGTATGTAACAGCGTGGCCGAATCTTGAAAACATTATGCTGAGTGAAAGAAGCCAGACACAAAAGGCCACATGCTGGATTCCATTTGTATGAAATGTCCAGAACAGGCAAATCCACAGAGACAGAAAGTATATTAGTGATTGCCGGGGCTGGGAGCAGAGAAGAATGGGCGTGACCGCTCGTGGGTACGGGGTTTCTACGTGGGGTGATGAAAATGTCCTGGAATTAGATGGCGGCGGTGATTGCACAACTTTGTGAATATGATAAAACCCACTCAACCGTACACTTTAAAAGGGTGAATTGTATGGCATGTGAGTTATATCTCAATAAAAAAATAGATTAAAAGAAAAGTGCTGACTGCTACTTCCTGGCTGTGCGACCTTGCACAGGTCTGGGCCGCCAGCTCCCCGTCTGTAGGACAGGACTGCAGCCACACTGCGACCTCGCAGGTCTGCGGGGATCACATCAGAAAATGCGAGAAAGCCGTGCCCAGTAAGTGGAAGTTTTAGAATTCGTGTTAGGATTAGTCCTGGACGATAGGAAGTTGGGGTCGTCTCCCTGGGGCCTGCCTCCCGCAGCCACTCTGCTCGGTGCCGGTGCACACGAGGCCGGGCTGATTTTCCTCATCTTCCCACCCGCTCTGCCCTGGCTTATGCTGCTCTCCCCGGCCTGGAATGCTCTGCGGGTCCTTCCTCGGCAGGTGCAAATCCGCCCCTGCCCTCAGGCTGCCCGCAGCATCTCCTCCCCTGAGCAGCCTTCCCAGATCCGTCCATCGGAGCCATAGGGAACGCCGTCCCTTCCAGAGCCCCTTAAAGGGAGGCGGGGATCACAGGCTGGGTCACACAGAGTGCCTTCATCTCCGGAGCCAGGCTGGGAGCAACACGAGGAGAAGGGTCACGTCTTATTTTAATGTATCCCAAATTTCATTCATTTACCACCTTCACAATGTTCCCTATATTCAAGTACCACCTGTATTATAAGTTGCTTAATACTTTTCTTTAAATCAACTCGCTTTTCAACAAACAGTGTATATAAAAAGGATGCCTTAATGCTGACTGTAAATGAAGAGCCAGCATCATTGGCCATCGACGATACCACATGCAGGAGCCACAAAATAGTCACACTGGACATGAAACCGTGCTCGAGTGCAGGTGGGCGCGCTCGCCAGCTGAGCCTCTGTGGTCAAGGCGGAGCTCGGTGGGTCTCAGCCGGGCGTCAAAGACATATTAACAAACAGAGACTTTCTCATCGGCACAATCAGGACTGAAACATAATTGAAAAGGGAACGACATGCCCGTGAGTCGCTGCTGTTTCGCGCCTGTGCCTCCTCAGTCGTTTCCGCTGGTCTCCTGCAGGTTCCGGCTTCACCAGCACCTGCTCATAAGTCCTTTCCCCTCATCTAAAAGCGGAACGGCCCCCGCCCCCCATTTCCCAGTCTCTCATCCCGGCCTGGTCTCCCTCTTCGGCGTTTAAATGCCGTCTGATATCCTCTGGCTGCATCTCCTTGTCTGTCACCCCAGCGAGAAGGCAAGGTCCAGGAGGCGTTTACCGCCAGCGGCCCGGCCCCCAGAAAGTGCCCGGCGCCTGCGAGGCCTTGGGTAAATGTGTGCTGAACGAATGAATGGATGAAGGAAGGAATCCCGTATCTCCAGTAGCTTTGTACTAGCTTATACCAGCTTTGCACCAAATCTTACCTTTGGCGGGGCCGGGGCGTGGGGGCTGCCCAGGAAACAATTGTGGAGTGAACAAGTAAATGAATGAATGCAGGAATGAATCAATTAATTTTTGCCAGCTACTGACGCTCTCAGTTTTTGAGATAACCCAGGCTTCTTCATGTGCTGTGTTTGCAAAGTCCTCCAAGTTCTTCCTGCAGACTGTCTCCAGGACTCAAAGGACAGGGCCGTCGCCAAGAAGAGAAGCTGCATTCTCAAGCCTCCAGTTTTGATTCAACAGTGGCGGTTCACCAGGAAAAGAAAGTTGGGGACCCCAAGAAGTTGTAGGGGCTCAGGAGGAGCGGGGAGAGCATTCTCCAAGAGATAATCTCTTTCTCGCCCTCCTGCCCGGCGCCCCGGCACACGGCCGAGCGGGAGAAGCCAGCCAGCCGCACAGGCACACTGCAGTTACTAAGGGACCCTAAGTACATCAAGATGGGCGCGTTGACGCCAGCCACTCGGAGCGGATCTGGAATGAATTGGGGGGTTGTTAAGATCGCCGACATAAGCCTCTTCTCACAGGAAAAATATTTATTTCACTGAGCACTGCCTTTTGGAAAGCTGCGCCTGTAACAGGCTGCATCGATCCAGCAGAGTTTTGGCTGTTGCTGGTTATTCTCTCCTGTCCTGTCCTGTCCTGTCCTGGGCGGCGTGGGCCGTGTGCGTGTGTGCGTGTGTGTGTGTGTCCATGGTCATTAAGCCAACAGCCAGAAGACACAGCCAGGACACTCTGCTGTCCTTTAACCAGAAAACAATGGACACAAACTGAGTTTGTGGCATGAGACACAAAACCTGGATGTTTTATCTTCAAAAATGGTGGCCATACAAGAGGAAATTGCTTCTTTCTTTCTCTTTTTATCTAATATGCTTCTTTTTTTTCCCCCCTGGTTTGGGTAAAAAAACACAGACAAGTATGAAGAAGAAAGTAAAACTCCCTCCTGCTCTCCCAAGGAGCCAAGATTAGCCTGTCCTGCACAGTTGTTCTTTCTGTTTGTTTCCGCTGTTTGGAGCAGAGGGCCCTGGGTTTGAATCCCGGCTCTGTCGCTTGCCGGCTATGTGACACTCAGAGGTCCGTCACCACTCGGAACCTCTGTCTCATCATCTGTAAAATGGAGAAATAATGGAACCAACTCTTTGGGTTGCTGGGAGGAGTAAAGGAGAGAAAGCACATGCAGAACTTAGCAGAGTTTCTGGCACATGGTAAATTTGCCATAAATGGTATCTACTTTATTGGATAAACATATACACTTTTTATGCCTTCTTTTTCATGAAACAGGATAGCATATACATGTTCCCATTTCACTATTCTCATAAGCGTCTTTGAGGACTGCAAATTATCCCCTTGCAAGGCTGCGCCGACGTTATTTCCTAACTGCTCCCTGCGGGAGGAAATAGGGTTGCTTCCACAATGTCACGAAGACGGCCGGCACCGACTTCTGCAGACTCAACTCTGGGTTTGCATTTCAGCTTCTGGCTTTAGGATGGATTCTCAGAAATGGAATTATTCGGTCCAATGATATGAGCACCTCCAAAAGCCTCACTATATCCTTTTTAGTCCTTCAAGTCGCTTTCCAGACAGAGTCGCTTTCCAGAGAGATGCCCCACGGATGCGTGTGAGGGACCCTCTCACCACCCCCAGCTGCGGCCAGGGCCATCAGCTCATAGCTGTTGCTAATTTCACGGGCAAAAACGACACCTCGCTCTTTAATCCGAGTTTTAAACAAGTTTACCCACTATCTTTCTAACACTGGTTCTATTAGTTACAATAGGTTGAACTTTTGCTACGTACGAGCACGGGCTGAGGGCTCTCCGGAATATCTCTTAAGCACACTCCTGGGGAGAAGCGAACGCAGGGGCTTGATCGGCTATTTGCTCACCCATGTTCACGGCTGCGCTATTCACGACAGCCAGAGGCAGAAGCCACCCAGGTGACCAGGGACAGAAGAATGATTAAACAAATGGCAGCGTCTACATACGATGGAATATTATCTGGCTTTAAAGAAGAAGGAAATTCTGACACGTGCTACAACACGGATGACCTTGACATTATGCCAAGTGAAGGATGCTAGTCACAAAAAGACAAGTATTGTTTGATTCATCATTTTTTTTTTTTTTTTTAAAGATTGGCACCTGGGCTAACAACCGTTGCCAAGCTTCTTCTTTTTTTTTTCTACTTTTCCTCCCCAAATCCCCCCAGTACATAGTTGCATATTTTAATTGTGGGTCCTTCTAGTTGTGACACGTGGGACACTGCCTCAGCATGGTCTGATGAGCAGTGCCGTGTCCACGCCCAGGATCTGAACCGGTGATACCCTGGGCCGCCAAAGTGGAGCACGTGAACTTCACTCAGCCGCAGGGCCGGCCCCATATTTGAGTCATCTCATGTGAGGTTCCTAGAACAGTCGAACTCGTGGAGACAGAAAGCAGATGGTGGTTGCCACGGGCTGGGGAGCGGAGAATGACGAGTTATGGTCTCATGAGGACAGAGCCTCAGTTGAGGGAGATGAAAAAGTTCTGGAAATGGATGGTGGTGATGATTTCACAACAGTCTGAATATACTCGATCCCACAGAACTGCACACTTAAAAGATTAAAATGGTAACTTTTATGTTATGTATATTTTACCACAATAAAAAAAACTTAATCTTCATTACATCCTATGAGGTGGATATTATTATAATCCTCCCCTCTTCTTTAAAAAATGATGAAACTAAAGCTCAGAGAGGTTAAACATATTCCCAGAGACACACAGCTTCTAAGCAGTAGAGACAGGCTTAGACGCCAGGTCATACCCCTAAAGGCCACGGTATCCTGCAAGAGTTCTGCGGACATAGCAGTGAGAGGGAAAATCCTAACAAGCTCAGCGCAGCATGCGAAGCCAGCAAGGACGCAGAGCCAGAGGGAGCTGCCAGCCCTCAAGGTTCAGAGTTCAGGCCTAAATTTATTCTCTGACCTTCTTGCGGGTTCTAAATTTGGCCAAACAAGTTCTTCCAGCCTAACGGATGACTGTGGGTGCATTGTTTGGAGGCTCGAGCCTTTTTCCTGGTATGAAGTAACGCAGGCACGCAGAGTCTGTTTGCAGCAGTGGTCCCGCTGCCGTGAGCGGCCGTCTGGGACGATCCTGGGCTCGCTGGCCGTCGACACACGTGGGTGTGGACTGGTTTCCCGGGGACAGTGATTAAAACCGTTTCTTGAACCCGAATCTGAATTTCTCCTCCTGAATGAACCAGAAACAGAGCCTCAGGAAATAGCGAGGCAAAAAATTCCTAACCAGAACCAAATTAGAAATTTTCCTAAAATTACTAATTAAGAACAAAATAGGACCCTTCAGATAGTCTCCAGGCCTTTGTCTGAAGGGTCTTTGGGGACGTTGCCCCTGGTGGCTGCCTGATCCATGACTCCTTCTCAGACATCCTGCCTCCACTGAGGTGGCGTGGACACGTGACCCTAATGGTCTGACTACCAATGACTGAACAAGCCTTGGACGCTGGACTCAGAAGAAACCATCTACCCACTGGCCAGAAACATAAGACTTCTGATGCTTGGCCCAAAAGGATGAGCCTGGACATCAGAGCCCTCCTTCAGGAATGCAAATCAAGAGACACAGAAGAACATTCCTGTTGGTGCAGATACTTGAGCTGAAAGGTCATGGATATTTAGAGCTCAGGTGGCCGTTCTGGGGGCACATGCACACAGATGTATGTGGAAGAGGGGTAGGTGCTGTGGGACTCTGGATTCCAGGCATAGTGTTGAGTGGCTGGATCAAACTTCACCTGAAAGCCAGCCTACCACTGGACTTTGCTATTACATGAGCCAACAAATCTTCTTTCTTCAAATTAGTTTTACTGGGTTTCCTGGGGTTTTTAATGTTTATTGTTTTATGACCAAAAGAAACATCTCTATAACCTTCCAATGGATCCCTTTTCTACCTGAAATTGTTGGAGTAGATTTATGATCCACAGAACCCAAAGAGACCACATCAAAACCAAAAAAGGGCAGAAGCCGTTTGGGAGTCTGGGATTCAAAGCAGTGTCCCTGCACATCCCAGTGACAAGTTCCCTGTCCTGGTCTGAAGCCCTGGGAGGACGGGAAAGAGGTTAGGACGCGGCTGCAGGAACACGCTGTCCTCGGGACGACCTCCCTCAGCCTCGGAGTGGCTGTTATCAGAATCTCTCGGCCGTTCGGACAAAGGGTGAAGCCAGGGACTCGGGAGGCCGAAGGGCAGGTCAGGGGCCTGGGAGAGAAGGGGCAGGCTGCGACCCGGCAGAAAGCTGTCTTCCGTTCCCTCGGCCCCACAGTGTGTTCAGCCAACAATGGGGACAGATAGCATTCACTCGAGGGCAGGGACCAGTGCTTGGGGCACAACCAGGGTAAACTGAGTCCCATCGAGGTGAAGGGGCTCAGCAGCGAGCGGAGCCCGTGGGATTTGAACCTGCATCTGATGGGCTCCGAGTGCAGCTCCCTGTCTGCTCCACTGCAGTGAGGCCCCGCCAACCGCCGGCCTTGTGCTGCGGCCACATCTGCCCTCGCATTTCCCTTCCAGCTGGTTCCACCATCAGCAGCCCCTCCAGACGTCCCTCGGGGGTCCGAGGAGCTGACTGCTGATGAGGAAAAGGATTAGCTGCAAACCGGACTCTCCCACTAGCCTCTGCCAGACCGTCCGGAGGCGGGGAGCGTCCAGCCCACCTGGGAGCGTCTGCTTCTGTCGTCAGACAAGGCTGCCTGGATTAGGACCAGCGCCCCTGAAGAAGGGGAGAGCCAACAGGCATTCAAAGTAAATTTCCAAAAGGAAATAAATAAGCAATAATAATTGGCCACATCTGTGAAGCTGGGTGATTCTTAAGTGCCAGCCACGGGGCCTGGGTTTGAGCCCAGGGGCAGACGTCACAGGTGCTGCCACGATCACTGCCATCCCAGGGGCACCAGGCAGAGGACCCCTAGGTGTTTCTCCCTCCGGGGTCCACCCAGACCCTCCGCTCGGATGGCCCACAGCTGCCTTCCACCATTCGGGTCCTGCTGTTTCTCATGGGCCCCCGGGGAGTCAGCCGAAGCGGGACCACGACGCGGATTCAAGTCCTGGCCCCACTGCTCACGGGCTGTGTGACGTAGGGAAAGTGGCTTCTCCCTTCTGAGCCTCGGTTTCCTCCCCTGTACGATGAGGGGCTTGTTGTAGATGGGAGGTTTGAAACCGCTGACTGTGCCTGCTGTGGGCCACGAGCTCGGCTGGGGGAGTCGGACGGGCATTCGTTGCGGTTGTTCAGCCTTGTCTCGTGCCGTTGTCCCAGGGGCACACCCTGCGCTTTCTGGAAGGACCGCGTGCTGCTCGGATCCCACCCGGCACCTCGGACGTTGCTGCCGTGCCTCGTCCCTAAGGGTTCTCAGGGCCTCTCACAGGCCGCCCGGTCCTCCTCTCGGTCCTCCAGCCCACGGAGCGCCGCTCGATCGGGACTCGGGTCGGGCGGAGCTGATCCGGGCCGCCACCCTCGCGGGGCAGCTGCGGGCGTCCTGCCCCACTCTCCGAGCCTCGGGTCAGCCGCCGCTCCCGGGAACCACTCCGCCCACTGCTCAGACTGTCTCGAGAATCTGAGTTAAGAGGATGCAGACAAAGCCTGTCGCTCTGAGCAGCACATCGTGAGCCCAGCACCAGCCCGCTAAAATTATTAACTTCATGTCACGTACACCACAACAGGCGCCTTGGGGTCAGGGCGGTCCCTTCCCACAGACAATAATCAGCTGGTCCTTTGACACCTCTTCTCCCCTTCTGACGGGGTGAGGCTGAGCTGGGAGGATAAGAGCCACATCGGGACCCAGCTCCGCTTCCCGGCTTCCCTGGATGGGTTGCCAGCCCTTTGTCCTCCCTCGGGACCACTCGGACCCGTCCCCAGAAGGGAGTGACCTCAGCCCCCTCCCATTTGAGATGCCGAGCGGGAGTTTTATTGTGTGTAAGGTAGGGCACCAGGAAGACCCCAGAGGTCCCTGTGGACGGACAAACTGTCTGACCGGGGGCCCCCCGAGCCCCCTGCCCGTCTGCCCACGGGCCGCGCTCAGCTCCGGGCACTACTCACTGTGAGAGCCGGTCAGCGGCCGAGCTTTCTGGCTGCCCTCTGACCTCAAGTCTGCCCCTTCTGCATGTGCAGCAGCTGTCCGGAGTGGGAAAGCCCTGAGGGACAGACCTCTCCGCGCTCGCTTCGGGCAGGATCCCACAGGAAAGGAGGCTGGCCGAGGCTGGGAGGGGTCGGTCGCCGAGTCCCCGCACAACCCCGGGCGAGTCACTGCAGCTCTCAGAACTCCGGTCCCTGGAGCCCCGTCGCTTTAGAACAGAAACTGCAAATAGGCTCCGGCCCCTGTTCTCACACCGGCTGGTTGCATACGGGCTGCTTCCGGTCTTGTGTTGAGATGGATTCTGAGGCTGTGTCTGGGCTCACTAGGAGAGGGTGCTGTGATCAATTAGCCACGCCTGCCATGAACTAAGGATGGGGAAGAACATATGTCTGGCGTCACATACTTGCCACCCCAACCCAGATGCTAAGGCTCCTCAAAGCTGGAAATGGCTTAGATTCTTAAGATCTCATTGGACCACACAAAACTGAAGGAGATCTCTCTGTCAATGTGACCTTTCATCTAACAGCACCATAGGTGTCTCCTGGTGAATTGTCCTTTCCCACTTTTTCGTGCACACCACAGAGGCCCATTCAGACCGCCACATCCTTACAGCCTCTGTGCCGGCCTCAGCCAAGGAAATCTCCTCCAGGCCGGGGGCACTGAAAATCAGCCCTAGGATGCCCCACCCCCACCCACCCTGCTGGATCCAGCCATACCTGCAGCTAAGCCTAATCCTAGGCTTTAAATTATGTGAGTCAATGGATTCTCTTTCTGGTTTAAGCCAGTATGCATTGGTTTGGTCACTTGTAATGCAAACAGTCCTAGCGCACATTCTTTCTTTTCCCAGTCAGGCCGCAGGATGGAACCAAACAAGCATTTGGCTAACGTGACAGGGAGAACATCTGGAGGCTTGTTTTTGTTTTTTTCTTCCATCCAACCAAGACAAGAGGCCTAGAACGCAGAGAAAGGTCACCAACGTCTTCAACTGTGGAAGCCTGGGAGACCCCTCCTGGGCTTCTCTGTGATAAGACGGCCTCTGCTTTGGATGAGTAAAGTCAAAAGGGGGCAAGTAGTCTGGCATATCCTTCTATTCGCCCCAAAACACAGTTTCCATGAATGCTTTTTCCTTAGCTTCCTGGGGCACTGAGTCTGGCTTGGTTGGATTTTGTTTGAAAACATTGGCGTAAATCACAAATACCCCCGGGAGGGAACATTAACCATCAGCTAGCAAATGTGACACCCTCCACCCCCGGCTCCTCCGGTTAAAGGGACTGGAGCCTCCGCCCCGTCCCCAGAGGAAACCTCCCTGCCTCGTCCTAGAACATTGCAAAACTGGGTCTCTGCTGGAAGTTCTTAACATGTCCTCACGGCCACTCGACCTGACCGGCCTGGCTCCTTCCCAGCCGGGGGGGCGTGGACCATGACACGGAACTAACAGCTCTGGGCACTTCTGGAGTCTGGCTCTTGAAGCTTTTTCGGGGGCAAATTCTTCTCTTCCCCCAACCAGGAGCCTGAAAGGCACAGCAGCAGCGGGACGATGGCGCAGGCCAGGGACTCAGGGAGACCTGGGGACAAATCATAGCCTGCCACATGCTCACTGTGTCGTTGTGCAAAGGTGCTTAACCTCTCTGAGCCTCAGCTTTCCCTTCTGTGAAATGGGGTAATAATACTCCCCACTGCGCAGGGCCGTTTCTGAGAACCCGAAGTGATGATGTTTGCGCAGTGCCTGACGTCGTAAGTGGTAGTTAGAGTATCAGCAATCGTTTCGCTCTCACTTAGACCGGCTTGGACAGGGGTGAGGAGGCAGGAGGTCGGAGAAGCAGCGTGTCTGGGATGCTCTCAGATCTTCTGCCTCCTTCCACCATGGGGTCAGCACCTGCTCGCCCCCGCCACCCTAGTGTGACTCTCACCCTCTTCAGCACACCATCTGCTTCATCTTTTCAGAGTGACAGATTCATCTCTTTCTTCCCCAAATGGGGAAACTGAGCTGGGCCTCTGCCCAGGTCCCAGAGTCTGTTGACAGAGACTGAGCTGTGATGGAGGCTCTGACGCCGAGTCCGTGGGACTTTGTCATGGCCGCTGGACTGGAATGGGAGGACGGTTCCACACTCCATCGCCCGGGAGTGTCTCCCGCAGCACATTCACACAACCGCCACTAACGAAGTCCAGGATAGTTTCTGTAAAGGCGACAGTTTGAAAACGATTCCTGTGCTTCCCTCTCTGCCTTTCTGGTAAGCAGCCCCTCCCCGCCAGCTCCTCAGACATCCCTCTGCCTGGAGAAGGCGTGGATTTGTGCAGAGGATACAGAGCAGGACCAGGCCGTGTTCAGCTTCTCATCATCAAGAGAGATTTTGCCACCACACAGGAGACGGAAAAGCCACCACCATGAGAACACTCACTTTTTGTTTTTTGCTGAGGAAGACTGGCCCTGAGCTAACATCTGTGCCCATCTTCCTCTCCTTTATATGTGGGACGCCACCACAGCATGGCTTGACAACCGGTACCACGTCCACACCCGGGATGCGAACCTGCAAACCGCAAACTTAACCACTACGCCACCACACCGGCCCTGAGAAAACATTTTTAAAAAGTCCTTTAGCCTCCAATTAACATAGCAGGGACACAGAACTTCCCCAAATTGTCCAGAAAGTAGACATCTCCCTCCACCCATGACCCTAGGCTTGCTGTCTGTGGCAGAAGGAGCATCGCACAGAAGAAGGGAGAACATCCCCCTGCCCTTCCCCTCAGCTTCCGCCCGGAGAGGCCCATGGCTTGGAGGAGGGCAGTGGTGAAGGGTATGGACTCAGGGGCTACCTGGGTTCAAATCCCAGCTCCGCCACTTACTAGCTGTGTGACCATGAGCAAGTTAGTTCACTTCTCTGTGCCTGAGTTTTCTTGTCTGTAAAATGAGACTAAGAGTACCTCCTCCTGCGTTGCTGTGAGTATGAAATGAGTTAACATGTGAAGTGCCTAGAAGAGACTCCATGCCACATGTCAGCTGCTTCCATTTGTTGGTGTTTTTATATAAGGAGAGTCGGCCCCAAAGGCAGGAGTGTGCGCTGATCCTCTGGGGGCTGGAGGAGGAAGCCACCTTGAGACCACCACCCACCGTTTAGGGGTGGGGAACCTGGAGCCGGTTGAAAGGAAGGAAGCCCCGATGTTCCACTGCCCTGGCTACGTCGTGTCCCCCCATGTCCAGGATGGGGCTCAGCATGTTCCTACTCAGGTGGGGGACACGTTGTTAGGGCGAGGGGCAGAGGGGCAGCAGGGACTGGCGGTGGACGGCCGGACGCAGTGGAGCAGGGGGTCTGAGCCACCGTGGGGGCAGGTCGTCAGGCAGGGCTCCAGGCCCAGGGCAGGAGTCCTTCCAGCTGCAGCTTCGGCCACAGACGCCAGAAAGGCGCGCGGCGATGCGGGCAACAGGTGTGGCTGGGGTCCCACCCCCGCCTCCACTGGGGAGTCTCATCATCGTCACAGCCCAGGACACGCAGACCCCGTGCTGTCCTAGCGAGGGCTGAGGGGGGAGCAGCGGGATCTGAGACTAGCATTACCTAGAGCCCTAAGGAGTGGATCTGATTAAATTGAGCAGATTAGACTAAATCTGGTGTTTTTCCTTGTTGCCCAAGGATGGGTTTGTGAGACATCTCAGATCGGTTACAGGAAATAAAGAAAAGACATTTTCTCTGCATACGCGTGTGACAGTGAGGAAATGCGCAGCCCCGTGGGCCACCAGGACGGACACTCCTGTGGGCGGAGCCACGCCTGTCCCCATCAGCCCTGTCTGACACGTAGGGGGCACTCGGTAAATGTGCACAGAGTCAGAGAACGCGAGGGTCAGTCCTGACTGTGCGTGTGGCGGCCGGGGGGCAAGAGCTCTTCTCTCGGCTCCCTCGGGGTGGGGCACAGGCTTGGCAGTAGCCCCGATTGGCTTCAAACCCGGGCTCGGCCCCTGGGGTGGGCAGCTTCTGACGTGGCCCCCAGAGACCCACGCTCTCCTTGGAGTGTGAGCGGACCCGTGACGTGCTTCTAACGGATGGAACACGGCAACAGTGGTGGGGCGCCGCGTCCAGGATGAGGTTATAGAAGACAGTGACTCCACGCTGTACACATGCACATGAGCACACACACACGTGTGCATACACCCCTTCTTGGCCCGCTCACTTCGACCCAGCAAGCCGCCATGCTACAGAGGCGCACGTGGCTAGGGACGGAGGACCCAGAGGGCCTGAATCCCGCCCACGTCACTGAGTGAGTTCAGACACGGATCCTGCCTCGGTTGAACTCAAAATGACTGGAGCCCCCAACACCCGGACGGCAGCCTGAGAGACCCTGAAGCAGGGGACCCAGCCAAGCCAAGCCTGGGCCCCCAACCGGCAGCAACTGTGAGGTCACAAACACGTGGGGGTCATGTGTTATGAAGCAAGAGACAGCTAGCACAGCCCCTCATTGGCTCTGGGCCTGTGAGCCTTTGCTTAGCCTGTATGCGTGGACCCTCACCTGAAAATGGGCATAGTCATAGCACCTCCCCACTCATAGGCTCATTGATAGGACCAAGAAAATGAATGAATGGATGACTGAATGAATGGGACCATTGGCTGGAGCAGTGTGAAGATCACAGAATCAGGAAATGAAACCCGAGGGGTCAGTCAGGATGCGGCTGTGAAGAGCCCTCACTGAGCAGCTGCCACAGGCCAAGTCCCCGGGGAAGGTCCCTCCCCCAGGGGAAGCCCTACGGCCCTCCTCACTTTGCCCCAGCCAGTTCCTCCTGGGGCTTCCGAGGACCAGCCTACGGCCAGGACACCCAGCATCCTTTGCCCTCCACTCGGCCACCCCCACGCTGGGTTCTTCCGTCCTTTCATCATGGAATATGTTCCCCAAAAGCTGTCCGGGCTTGGCGCCGTGGAGACAGACAAGCCGTTGGCCACAGCACTGATAGCTCCAGAAACTGACGCTTGTGGGAGAGCCCCTGCCAGCTGGCACGAAAACCACGGCCTGGCCACGGCTCCCAGGCAGTCCGTGCTGGGGGTGATGGGGACAAGGGGAGGGGTCAGGCTCAGCCTTCACCTGGTAACAGACCCCTGACTCCGAGTCAGCAGCAGAGACTGTCGACCTGGATGCACATCACAGGCCCTGGGAGGCTTAACATCAGGATGTCCAGGGCTCCCCACCCCAGGTCTACGTGACCCCCAAACTGAGCTGGACCTGCCATGCTGCCCACCTCTGACCCGGAGGCTGTGCTCAGACTCGACACTTTCCCCACCCACCACCGCAGGCTTGCGTGCCCGCAGAGGTGCACGTCTGGCCCCCCTCTCATGCGGAGTAGGAGCCACCTGAGCAGAAGGGCCACATGGCCATTGTCTATCCTTCCTCCGTCCTAAGGTGGCGATGTGAACCAGATCCTTGATGTCCACAGGCGGAGAGACCGGTTGCCAGCCCACGGGCAACTCCCCTGTAGTGGGGCGTGGTTTGGGGGTAGCCCCGGCCTTCCTCCTGGGTGCCCCCCACTTCAGCTGACCCCACAGCTTCTTGGATGCTGGGTACACGGCTGCCCAACCTGGGTGACAACCAGCATCAGCACTGGCCCCCCAATTGCCCTGAGGGACGGGCCCTAGGAGAAGGTTCCTGCCCTGTGTGCATCGGGCAAGTCGGGAGCCTGGCCCCAGACCCCCAGCCAGAAGCGGCCGTCCACTCCTCTCTTGTCCCAGGCCTTGGCCCTTCCATGTGCACCACCAGCGCACCACGCCACGTCATCGTCATGACGACAAGGCTGGAATTAATGAGAACTCGCTCTGTGCCCTTAGCTCAGGGAGTCCCTGCCAGCCCCAAGGAGGTTCCGTCACCATCTCTGTTCTACAGAAAAGCAATCCAAGGCCTGGCCGGCCCACGGGGGAGGCAGGACATGAACGCAGGCAGTCGGCTTCGGAGCAGCGCCCCGGGCCACATGTCTGGCTCCTGCAAACTCGCCAGCCCCCCGGCCCCCCGCGAGGTTCTGCAGGCTGGATGTGTCCTCAGGGGAGCCCCTGATCTCTCCGGGGGCCTCCCGCCTGCTGGCTGGCGAGGAGAAGGCGCCTGGCCCTCCCTGCTGACAGAGCAACTATTTCCTGGCCCCAGAACCCCAGTTGTTGGAAACGACAACCCCTCGTTCCAGACTCTGAGCCCAGGGCTCCAAGGCTCCTGCTCGCACACCTCCCGTTAGCCAAGCCTGCGATTCCACGGCCGCGACAGGCGTGCTCGAAGGCGGACCACGTGCCCCCTCTGGCCGCACATTCACCATCCCTGTCAGGCCCCGACCACCCGCCAGGCCCGCCCGCCCCTCACCGTCAGAGCATCAGCCTCACCCCGCCAGGGACTTCACCAGGCCCGGCCCCAGAAGTCGGGGCTTGCAAACCCGACAGAGTGAATCACTCTGCAGACATTTAACAGCGTTGTCTGGATGACGAATAAATCACACCTTAATGGACCAGTTCTCAATTTGTAGCCCCAAGTCAAGACTCCTCAAACGTTGCCAGATGTCAGGGATGAAAGGCACGCCTCCGGTGCGCTGACAGCGCGGGAGAGCCGGGTACCCCGATCTGCGGGAGAACGCACCTTCGTGTAACCGCGATCGGGACAGGATTCCTCTCTCCCCCTTTTTAGAGCCTCTTTGGGGCAGATGTATCTGGAGAGAGCCCAGGTCTGGAGAGGGCACCCCTCAGACGGTTGGGATTCTGGGACAGAAAGCACGGCGACTCTAACTCCGGGGTTGGCACTGGAGGGTCTTGAAACCGTGCCTGCTTTGGAGTCTGAACCCCAGATTTGCTGTTTACCAGCCGTGTGATCTGGGACAAGTCCGTCCACCTCTCTGGGCCTCAACCAGAGGTACTCGGAGAACCCACTTCACAAGATCGTGGAGACGGGAAAACGGGGGCAGGAATGACAGGAACTCAGAAAAGTGCGGGCACACGGTCCATGCTGCATAAATCCTGCAGTCAGAGGAGTGTCGATAACAGCTAATATTTATCAGGTGGTGTCGCGAGTTGACCAGAGTCCCCTCAAATTCATGTCTATCCAGAGATTTAAACGTGACCTTATTTGGAAACAGAATCTTTGCAAATGTAATTAGTGAAGACGAGGTCACAGTGGATCAGGGTGGCCCTAAATCCAATGACTGATGTCCTTGCAAGAGGAGGAGGGGACACAGGGAGGAAGGTCCCGTGGAGGCGAGAGAGCAACTGCTCATTCATTCGTTCACTCATGCAGGGCCAGCCCGACAGCCACGGGGCGGGGACCGGGGCCAGCGTGAAGGGAGCAGGAGCCCACTGGCCTGTTGGATACCCTCCAACAGTCCCGGAGGTCATCCCTGGATTGACCCCCTCCAGGTTTTCGACAATGGCTGCTGAGCAGGAGGGTGGGGAGAGGGGCAAAAGACAGTCAAAACGCGCTTACGATGCAGCCCCACTGCAAAGATCCCTGCCCGGGCCACCGGGTTTTTCCACCAGGAAATGGGAACAGTTCATCTGAGTTTCTTCACCCCTTGTCCCAAGATGCAAAAATGTCAGAAATGTGCAAGGGCCCTCTCTGGCCACAGAGGACACTGTATCTTGCCCCCGAGGTCCATTTCCTGCCCGGGGCTGAGCGTCAGAGTGAAGCACACTGTGGGTTCCTGCTGAGCCGCGTGCTGGCCGTGGGGCGAGGGGCAGGCCCTCCCCTCTCTGGGCTCCAGTTTTCTTGTCTGTAAAATGGTGCTGACAATGCCCGGTCCATCATCTCACAGACTCCAGCTGCAGCAGATGCCACACCCGCAGGTAAGGTCGTAGCCTCTGTGCTCCCTGAGGGGTCAACAACGTGAGAAATGGGTCCCTCCATCTCCCTCCCCCAGACCCGACTTTATAACAAGTGGACGTGGCCCTGTCGGTCACTCCATCTGTATTCACTCGGCGCCAACTGCGTGCACAACGCTGTGCCAGTTTCTGGGAGGACGTATATATACAACGGTTAACCCTCGAGATCAACAACGTCAGCAACAGCCACCACTGACCGAGCGTTCGCTGGTCGGAAGCATTTCGTGCTCTGCCGCGTTTAATTCTCACAACAAACCTGCACGATACATATCATCAGAACCCCCTTTTTTTTTTTAACAATTTTTTTTTTTTAAGATTTTATTTTTTCCTTTTCCTCCCCAAAGCCCCCCGGTACATAGTTGTATAGTCTTCGTTGTGGGTCCTTCTAGTTGTGGCATGTGGGACGCCGCCTCAGCGTGGTTTGATGAGCAGTGCCATGTCCGCGCCCAGGATTCGAACCAACGAAACACTGGGTCGCCTGCCGCGGAGTGCGCGAACTTAACCACTCGGCCACGGGGCCAGCCCCAGAACCCCCATTTTTGAGAGAAAATGCAGTTCAGAGGGCATACAACCTGCCCAAGGCCACACAGTTAGGTGGGACGCCCTTCACCCTCTGCAGACGCTGCTGCCGGCAAGGACCAACAGCTCCGCGGGTGACCGGCTCCTCCCACAGACGTGACATTCCTAATGCGAGCTTGTATTTCTCGTGCCCAACACAGGGTCAAACGCTTCGCATGCGTTTCATCGCCGACACCTCCCGAGACCCTCCTGAGAAGTTGTTACCATTATTATTATTATCCGACTGTTATTATATCCAACGGGGAGGTGCAGGGAGTTATGTGAGCGGGAGCGCTAAGAACTTAGGACCCGAATCCAGTCTTCCTGACCCACATTTAAGGTTTTGCCCTCTCAGATCGTAGCTGGGTACCACAGTGCTAAATCCATGCAGAGACAGCCAAGAGTGTTGCAGCCGAGATCCCAGGGGGCTTCCTGGAGGAAGAGGATCACAACGAATGGGCAGAACCTCCGTGGCACAAATTTCCTCTCTCCAGACCACCTCAGGGCGTTTGCCAGGAACCTGGGGGCTGGATGGCCCTGGCCCCAACCTTCTGAAACTCACCCCGGGGTGCCTCGCTCCCCTGAGGGATTCGAGAGGAATCTGTCCTGCCAGGCTTGGGGAGAGCCCCACCCCACCCCACAGGCCTGTCTGCATGCCAGGCCAGGGCTGGCCCTTCGCCCGCACGCCTCTCCTCATTCTGCAGGCCCCAGGAAGGAAAGTGCAGAGCCAAGGTTATCGTGGAGTTCACAAACCTTGGCGGGGGGTGGGGGTGAGGTGGGGTACACAAAGCCAGAGATTATTCAATGCAGCATTATTTACAATCACAAAAGACTGGAACCTACCCCATGTCCATCACCAGGGGACCAGGTTAAGATACGTGGGCACAACCACGTACGACTCAAGTGTCAGCAGAGGGGAGGGAGGCGCGTCAACACTGAAGGCTGACGTTTGCACAGGACGTGACACGTGCTCAGGGCCTCTCCCAAGCACAGGGACTCCTTTGATCCTAACATCGCTGTCAAGAGGAGTGGCCACTACCATCACTGTAAAATAAGGAAACTGAGGCACCCGGAGGTCGAGTCCCGAGCTCAAAGCTCGCGGCTGTAAGCGGCAGAGCTGGGATTCCACGCAGGCTGTGGGCGTCAGCGGACCGCTCGGATCCACGCTGTCGTCCGGCCACCCGGCTTCTCCGTCTTGTCCAGGGTCCCTCTGCCAGGACCCCCCTGGAACCCCGGAAAGAAGAGAAGCAGACAGACAACCCTCAGCGCTTCCTGCCCTGCGCCGGCCGGGGAGCAGGTGGAATTAGCAGAGAAGTGACGGAACCTCCGCCATCTGAGTCGGATCCTGGTCACCCAGACGCTGGGGTAGCCAGCTTCGCCCCACACTCAGTTACAGCCAGCGGGGCCCACTGATTATTTTCGTAGCCTTTCCTGGAGTCATGACGAGGAAAACTAAAGGATCCGCACGACCCCCTTCATCACGAACAGCCGGGTTTCACGGTTGGGGGTGGAGGAAGGAAAGAAAAGCCACTTTTTTCCCCACTTAGAGCTGATCAACAGAACGCAAGCCTGGGCAGCCAGCGTGTTGGTGTTGAGAAGAGCTGTTCTCAAGCAGAACTAATTGGCAACAGAAATGGAATTTTCCCCCCCAAAAAGTCCAAACATGCTCCATCCTTGGGAATTACCCTTCGGAATAGGTATTCCAGACACGCCGTGTGCACCGACGCTCGCACAGCCATTGGCCTCACACGGACAAGGCCAGAGGCAGCCTGTGCTGGTCGCCACCCAAGCCAGTCAGCCTGTTTCTCAGTCCTGTGGTCACAAAGGTCAATGGTCCAAGCCAGCCCAGCCTGGAGTGCACATGTGCCCACCCGTTGCCCAGCAACACGTCTCCCTCCCAGGCACAGCAGTTGGCTTTGGGGCGGAATTGGTCCCCCTTCCGCTCCGGGGATGGACCCTGGCAGGCTCAAGCCAACGAGCATATTCCAGGGATGTTTCAGGAACGGGCATCCAGCTCGACAAGAAACAATAAGACACAAGAAAAAAACACTTAATGAGGCTGCTGGAAAAGAGAGCTCTTGCCATTTTAGAGGTACAGAGAAGTGAAGTAACCTGCCCGAAGTCACACAGCACGGTAGTAAGAGATCCAGGATTTGAATCCAAGTCCGTAGGACTGAGGAGCTTGCGACACTTCATGGCTTGGCTCTATCCGGAGGTGACATAAACTCCAGAGGAAGCCAGACGAGCTGGAGTCAAACCCAGCTCTGCCATTTACTATCTGCGTGATTTTGGGCAAGTCACCTAACCTCTCTGTTCCTTAGTTTCCACATCCATGAAGTGGGTCTAGTAAGAGGACTTCCGTTTGTGGGGTCTGAGGATTGCATGAATTAGCAGCAATTGGTGGAAAGTGCACGGATCAGTGCCTGTGACAAGGTCAGGATCGGCCCTCCCACCACCACACGGCTCTGCCTCACGGTAAGAACCAGACTAAACCATGGCGGTCAGAGGGCAGGAAGGAGAGGTCGATGCTGTCAGGGCAAGGTCTTTCTTCCCCACTCTGTGTGTTCCTTCCTGTAGCACAGCTGCCAGGCTCCTTCGCTGCAGGAGCAGCCATACGACAAAGATGTGCGACAGCGCGAACCCACGGCCTGTTCAAGGCTTTCAGATATTCTCAGACCTGGAGACACAGTTAATGGCAGCCAGGCCTGTCTGTGATGGTGGCAGGCGAGGTCCAGGGGAAATTCTACTCATTCAAGCGGCAAAAAGTGAGACATATGATGCTATGTGGTGGAAGGTTTTGTGAGAATTGGTACAGCCACATGGGAAAATAGTTCAGTATATTATTTCATATTCCCCACGACCCAGCAATTTCTACCCTGGCTGCACCTCTGACACACATGCCAGCATGTAGGTACTAGGACAGGTGCAAGAACACTCAAAGCTGTACCGTTTGTGAGAGCAAACAGACCAGTGGAAACAACCCAAATGCCCATAGACAGGGAAAATGAACTCTGGTACAGAGTGGAATAGTATGCAGCAGTGAAAATGAATGGTCAACAAGCTATACGCAACCACGTGGATGAATTTTAGAGATAAAAGGCTTTCTGAAAACACAAGTGCCACAAGAGAACATACAGTATCTTGTTGTAAAGTTCAAAAATAAGTAAAAGTAATAGCATATTATTTGGGCATATACATGTAAGCAATAAAACTATTTTTTTTAATCAATGGAAAGCAGGATGATGAAAAAGTTCTGGAGACGGATGATGGTGATGGTTGCACGACATTATAAAGGTACTTAATACCACTGAACGGTATACTTGAAAATGGTTAAAATGGTAAATTTTACATTATGTATATTGACCACAGTTTTTGGAAAAGCAAGAGAAAGATGGCAGCATCCACCGCACATAAGGAGCACAGAGGTGGATAAGATGATGGTCAAAGCTGTCGTGCTCAGACTAGGGGGGTGGGTCCAGGTGTCTTTTATTGCATAAATACAGGCATACTTTAGAAATAGTGCAGATTCGGTTCCAAACCACTGCCATAAAGTGAGTCACGACACGTCCTGCTTTCCCGTGCAGACAAAACTTATGTTGACACTATCCTGCAGTCTTCTAGGTGAGCAAGAGCATTATGTCTAAAACAACAATGTGCATACGTTAATTTAAAAATACGTTATTGCTAAAAAAGTGCTAACCACCCCCTGAGCCCTCAGTGCTGACAGACCGGCTGGACACGGCCTGGCCACAAACCCTCGGTTTGTAAAAAACACAATATCCGAGAAGCGCAATAAAGCAAGGTCCTCCCGCGACACAGTGCGAGGGTCGGGTGGAGGGGCGAGGGGCCGCTCAGGCGCCCCTTTCACTGTCCCGACGAGACCATGACTCATCCATCCACCTGGGGCCACGTCCTAAGGTCTGAGGAGACCTCGGGATTTGGGACCAGGACCCTAAGGAGGGGCTCAGCCGTCCCCTCTGCTGTTGGCAGGGCACGAGCCTATTTGGTCCCTGGTGGGTGGAGTGTCGGATGTGGCCTTCGGAGGAAGCACACAGCCACCCACGCGTCCACCCGCGGGGTCCCCCCCGCCCCTTCTACCTGCGGAGAGGGTCTGGCTGGCGGAGCTGGGCACGCTCTTCCGTGGAGGTTTCCGTTCACGGGATGACACGGCAACACGTCAGAATCCACGTCCCATAATCTGCCTGACCCCGGAGCCCACCCGACACAGACGAGAGGGGTGAGCACCGGGCCAACGAAGGGCCGAAACTGGGCCTGGGCTGGGCAGGGGAGCCCCTCCCGTGGTCCACCAGCCACATTGGTGACGCACAGCCCCACAGACGCTCGTCGTTACACGAGCAGCCGGGCACATCTCGAGTTTGCACGGCCTAGTGAACGTGGTGTTTATCAGTGAGAGGCGGTGTGGGGCTGGCAGCCCCCGGCTACCCTAATGCAGGGCTCTCCCAAACAGTCCGGCTGCCTCGTCACCCTTGGCAACACAGCAAAGCAAATATTTCCACAAGTAGTGAGTGCCTACTCTGTGCCAACCAGCATTTATTGAGCGCCTACTATGGGATGCAGCACTGAATGACAGGCAAAAAAAAAATCACTGCCCTCAGGAAACTCACATTCTAGTAGAGGACATCAAGGAGAGAAAAATATATAGTATGTTGGATGATGACAAGTGGTCAGGAGAGAGCCATGTGGAGATCTGAAGAGTGAGTGTCCCAGGTAGGGGGAGATCAAGTGCAAAGGCCCTGAGGCAGGACTGTGCCTGGCACAACTAAGAACAAGTGTGGCAAGGGGCGGAGCAGGGGAGATGAGGTCTGGATGCCACAGGGCCTTGTGGGCGTGGCGACAACTTTGCTTTTTACTCTGGGTGAGGTGGGAGCCGGGGCTCAGGGGAAGAGGGTGTCCTGAGCAGAGGAGAGACAGGACCCCACTGGCTGCAGGTGGAGAACAGACCGGCAGAGAGGCAAGAGGAGAAGCAGAGACACCAGCGATGAGGCAGCTACAACAGTCCAGAGATGGAGGCCATGCGGACCAGGGTGGGGCAGAGGAGGTGATGGGAAGCCGTCAGCTTCCAGATACAGGTTGAGGGGAGAGGCCACAGAATTTCTTTTTTACTGAAAAGTGGAAGCAGCTGGGCTCTCCTTGTGTGTTTTGGAGTCAAGAAAGTTCGAGACCTGCTTAGAAAGCAGAGATGTGGTTATCAAAACAGATCCTGTCTTACAAACTGCTGGGACTTCCGTTACACAGCCTCAGAAAGGAATGGTTTCACTCCACGCGCAAGAGGGCAAACGCCCAGGACACATTGCCAGGGGAATAAAGGACGATGCAGAATCGAAGGAAAGAATGATCTTTTTTTTTTTTTTGAGGAAGATTAGCCCTGAGCTAACACCTGCTGCCAATCTTCCTCTTTTTGCTGAGGAAGACTGGCCCTGAGCTAACATCCATGCCCATCCTCCTCCACTGTATATGTGGGATGCCTGCCACAGCATGGCTTGACAAGTAGTGTCATGTCTGCACCCGGGATCTGAACCAGTGAACCCCAGGCCGCCGAAGCAGAACGTGCAAACTTAACCGCTGCGCCACGGGGCCGGCCCCAAGAATGATCTCATTTTTGAAAGTTAAAATTACAAAAAAAGAAAAATATGAAAATGAGTGATGGATGCTCTGGAGGAAGAGCCGCCTGCCTCCTCACAGGGGTTCCCGGGGTTGGGAAGCCCTGAGATGTAAACTCGGGATTGCCCTTCCTACCGTGTAAAATAAAATAATAATAAAACCCATTTTTAGTTCTTTCTAAAATTCGCTGTGGGCATGGCTCCCTCCTGGCCGTCACAGATGCCAATGTCCCCACCTGGGCCTCCTCCTCGGCCTCGACTGGAGGAGAGGCAGAACTTGGGAATGAGAAATATTTTCCTCTCGTGCTTGCTGGCTTGCGAGAACTGGAAAGGGCCCACCTGGCTCCCAGGGTTTCTAAAAATAGAAAGTTGTCTTAACTTTCCTATAGGTTTGGCTCAGCTGTTCCTTCTACTCGTTCCAAGACGCCGTTTCCATTAGAGAATCGCGTGCCGCACGTGAGAATAAAGGATGACAGGAGTGAGACCTGACATGAAATGGAATCAACAGGGAGCTGCCACTGCGACGAGCGTGTGGAGACGGAGAATGCAACGAAGAGCGAGGCCCAGGGCCCTGGTCGCTGCCGGAGGTGGCGCCCGGATGCTGCCGGTGCAGGCAACATCTTCCATCCCCGACCCGACCTCTGCATCCTTCCAACGCCCAGAGCGGGAGGGGGGATGGACTGCAGGTTTGTTCAGTTGAGAGGAGGAAGTCTGGGGCTTTGTGACCAAGGCCCCAACGCCCAGAGTTTGAGTCCCTTTGGGTGATGGCTGGGGAGGGTCCATAATAGCATTTCCGAGACCCTGGGCACAAGGGTCCTATATGCTGTGGGGCCAGTGCTGCGCTGGTAAAGGCTTAGTAACCAGCTGTCCAGGGACAAGCGTGTGTGTGTGTGTGTGTGTGCACACAAATATATGCACATACCACGCACACGCATGCACACATGTATACTCAGGTTTGCTATGGACTGCATTGACGTAACGTGTAGCACGCAACTTACAAACAAAAATAAAAGTTACAATACCCCTTTTGTAGATTTAATGTGATCAACTGATTCGCGCAGAACGATATTGTTGACCTTTGCCCCCAACTCTTGTATCTGCTGTCACCCCATGGTTATAACTGGTGAGCGAGGGTGGCTCTTCAGGGACGCTGGTTGACATTTTCCTCCACTCTGAGGAGTAAGACGAAAGCGACGCCACAGAGAGTGACGTCGGAGCTTGACTCGTGTGCCACTGACATGAGCAGCTGCCTGGACTTTTGGTGCTGTTCACAATGGAAAGCTACAGAGGCGACACGCTTCTATGTTTAATCTGCGTCATTAACTTTTTCTGCCTCACTTTCCCAGCTAGACAGTCAAGAAAACAATAAATCGAGCCCTGAGCGGTCTGTTTGCCAAATCCCACCTATAAATACTTCCACCGCGGCTGACTGCAGGCTACCAGCTTGAAGTTGCTAAAAAAGGAATTGGGAAGAGATGCGCGACAGCAACCGCTATAGAGCATTTCCACCGGACAGTTACAACAGGTGCAAATAACCTCAGGAGCACAGGTAATAGCAAAATGTAGTTTAAAAAACGGACAGTGCTAGGGGCCGGCCCCCTGGCCTGGTGGTTGAGTTCAGTGCGCTCCACTTCAGCAGCCTGGGTTCGGTTCCCAGGCATGGACCTACACCCCTCGTCAGTGGCCATGCGGAGGCAGCATCCCACATACAACACAGAGGAAGACGGGCACAGATGTTAGCTCAGGGTGAATCTTCCTCAGCAAAAAAAAAAAAGAAAAGTAAAGAAAGTGATGAGTTTTGAGTACTTATTCCCTTTGTTTTTAATGTAATTTAATTATAAGTTTATGAAGTTTAATTTTTAACAACGGCTCTGTTTGACAACCAGTTCACCGAATTCCTGCAAATTTGACAATGGGCTTTCGTGTGACAGTACATGCTGGCTGCTGCATACCACAGCGTAGGGACCACCGGCAAAGCATGCCCTGACTTGGGGAGGACGGGTGCCCTCCCCCTCTGCCCGGGACCCAGAGCAGCTGGCACTGTAAAGGGGGAGCTTCGGGAGAGCTCAGGCCGGGCAGTGGCAACAGAGCAGATTCTCCAAGTGGCCTTGGGGACAGAGGCAAGAGGAAGCAGGAGAGGACGAGCAGGACGAGAGAGCAGTGTGTGAGCACAGGTGAGACCCCCGTGGGAGCCCCCCACAAAGAACTGGGACGCTGGCGGGTGCTGAGCATCCACGGACCAGAAGGTGAGGGCTCTGTATCCAGCGGACATCTGGGTTAGGTCACTCCACACAGAACCTAATGCGAGCCCGGCCGCGCTCTCAGCGATTCCTTAGGCCTTTCAGAAGCTCTCGGGGCCCGGACCGCTACCTCGGAGGTCAGCGACGTGGCTCTGCAGGCCATCGGTCACTTCCTCAAGCCCACCTTGATTCCAGCCTCCTCTGGCATCTCCCTGACGCGCTGGGGGGCTCAGGGGGTGTCCTCTCTCAGACACCCTCCCCCCCCCCCCAGAGCCTTAAGTGCTCTCCCACTGGTCACAGAAAGTTAGAGCTGCAGAGACTTTCGAGATTTCCTGAAATAATCCCTTTGATTTACTGATGAGGAAACAGAGCCCAAGCAGAGGGAAGTGACTTGCTCAAGGCGACAAAGAGAAAAAAAAAAAATCAAGGGCAGAACCACGCAGGGTGACCAACCGTCCCGGTTTTCCCAGGACTACAGGGGTTTCTGGGACAAGCTGACCGCCTTAGAGCTGGGACCACCGCTCAGGCCTCCACTCGAGCCCAAGGCAGAGAGCCTAAGCCAGTCCCCGAAAGGGAAGGAGGCCTGAGGAGCACAGAGCTGCTGCAGGATGGAATTTTCCAAGGGAGAGAAACAAGGCCACATCTGGGCACCGGGACCTCCGTCTCTGTGCAGAGGCCTGGCGCCAAGGGACTCCCCACCTGCCGCGGCCGCTGTGCCCTTCCCAGTCCTGGGATGCCACCCGCACCCTCCTCCTCAGTGCCAGGAAGACGACCGCTGAGCCTATCACATCTTATCTCTTGGCTGCTGCCACCGCAGCTGCGGGGACATCTATGCAAATAGCCTCCGAGAATTCCAATATGTGACTCCCCCAGGGAGGCGTGTGCAAAGCTCTCCGTGAGTTTCACAATTCTGTCTCATCCAGATGAGCAGTGGGGGCCCAGAATGATTTGAAACACATTTTTGAAAAGGCAAAATAAAATTGGAACGAAACCCAGCAGAGGCGTGTGCCACTCTCCCCACCCCCAGCTCTCTCCACCCCTGCCTCGCGTTAGCCCTCTGCTCTCACGCCCCAGGAGCCCCCACACAGGGCAGCGAAGATGGTAAACGGCCTTGGACACTTCATTGAAGCCAGGAGCCCCTGCCCGCCCGGACGGTGTGCCCCCACCCCGAGATGACACGCAGTCCAATAGCTGAAGGCTGCTCGGCCTGTTGCTTCCTCCGTCCAACCTCTCTGCCTCCCTCCTACAGGCAATGCTCCCTCGACACCCACTCCTCCTTCACCCCTGCTTCCTGGGGTGCTCACAGAACACAGAATCCAGACTGCTGGAGGTGGAGAGGTTAGCAAAGGTAAAGTCGGAAGGACGGAGATCTGATTCTCATCTCTGCCACGGACCAGCTGTGTGACCTTGGGCAAGTCACTTCACTTCTCTGTGCCTCCATTTGCTCAGTGTACAATAGGGATAATAATAATAACACCTACCCCACTGGGGGCTTGCAGGGGTTCCCTGAGCCAAAGCTTCATCAATACCTAGCACGGCGCCTGGCACACAGCCGACACACCAGAAATAGCAGTCACAGTAAAAGCCCCTTAAAGATCGCCTTGTTCAACCGCTCCATTCTAGAGATGGACAAATGGAGGCCCAGAGAGGGCAAAGAACTTGCCCAAGGCCACACAGCCAGTGACTGGGATCTCATCTCAGCCTCAGGGCAGGCCACCTCCTGCTGCGGGAGCCCCAGGGTGGAATGAGAGGAAGCACTGCCCTCCTCACGCCTGGCCTCCCTCTGGAGCCTGGTCCGCACGCACGCCGGCCTGCCAGCCGCATGCAGAACAGCTGTTTCGCACTCACCATCAAGCAGCGCTGGAAGTTCAGGATCGAGTCATGCCTCCTCCTTCTTGGAGCAGCCCAGCTTCCTCAATCACCAAAGCCGGCGTGGCTCCCACCCGCCGGGGGCTCGAGGAGATGAGCTGGGACCCGGGAAACCGCCCCGCTGGCCCTGGGGAAGATAGCCCACCTCCGGAGCCGGCTGTCCCCCGTCCTCCTTGCGCAGCTGCGGGACGGCGCTCTGCCGGGCTCTGATACCACAGCCCAGCTCTTATCTGGCGGGTGTCAGGGTGCAGGCGGCCATGGAGTCGGGGTTCCAGGAAGCCCGCCCGGGGCCCCGCTCGTCCCGGATGCTGCCTGCAGCTCTGGACGCAGCCGATTGCCTGTCAGTGTCACTCTGAGCTCCGCCAGGGAGAAGTCCATGCTGGCCCCCAGCAGGCGGGGCCCCCACCCCTGCACGTCCCACCCCCCACTCCCATCTTGGCAAGGGGACTGGGAAAAGGCAGCTAATTTCAAGTCCGCACAGCGTTTGTGGTCGTGTCCTGAACTCTCCACGGTTAATCACGGAGCATCTGATTTCTGCGTTGCCTCAGAGGGGGTGTGGGGATGCCTGGAAGTTTCTGTTTACTCCATTCTGCACGGGGCTGTGTGCTAATCACAAACAGACAGGGACGCAGCCCGTCCCTCCCTCCCAGGCCTCCGCTTCTTCTTACCTTGCCACTTTCGCGTCCCCCTCCCCTCACTGTCTCCCTTCCCTCCTTTCTTCCCTCTTTCCCATCTGTTCTCCCTCCGCAATCCCTTCCTCTGGCCCTGGATCCCCCAGCCCCCTCGTCCCCTCTGTGCCTCCCACTTCTAGGATGCAAATTGGCTTGGCCTTTCTCCTTCACATCTTTATGTTAGTGGTCAGCCTCTTTTACTGCCTTTTTTTCCTTTTTTACGACCTAATTATCTCAGGGCTTGCTCACCCCCACCCTGCCTCTGTTACATTTGTGTGTGTACGACTCCTACAAACCTGACGGTGCCTCTGAGTCAAGGGGTGTGGTCCAGTCACAATGCACGGCTCCTCCTGTCACCTCGGCACATCTCGGCTTAGGATTCTGCTCAGGGATGGACGCAGGAACAAAGCCTCCATTGACCGCCGCCTTGGAGAGGCGGACCGTGCGGTGCCAGCCGGCCTGTTACACCTAGAGACGAATGTCCCTCTGTCCCCCTTGGCTCCCTTCCAGCCTGCGGCCGCTGCAGACAAGAAACCAGGAATAAACAGCCCCAAAGAACAGAAACCGACAACTCTCCCCACAGACACACACACACACACAGACACATACTCTGAATGGTAATTTGGCAAGACCTTTGAAAACCGGAAATGAGCACAGGCGGCCACCCAGAACATCACTTATGCACATGCATAGGGAGTCATGCAGCCAGAAGTTTGCTTAAAAAAAAAAAAAAAAGGTTTATCATAGGAAGCAATTGGAAATAGTTTAAATATCCATCAAATAATGACTAGTTGACTAGAGTGCAGAAGCGTCGTACTAATGTTTACCAGGCAGCAGTTTAAAAAGAGTGAGCTGCGTCTGTAACAACAGAGATGGGTCTCCAAGAACCCATGCTGCTGAGTGGAAAATGGTTAGAATGATCCATTCCGTATAACCCTGGCTGTGTACCTTTCCCCTCAACACACACGCACAATGAAACACTATGGAAACACATTTAAAGCCAGGAAAATCGTCCTAAAGGGTTTAAACCAAACTGAGTCGTTACCTCTGGGAAAGGGGGAGGCGCAAAGGTTTAAGGGCGAGCTCTCAACCTATAACCGTTTCATTTCGAAAAATGGAAATGGATTCGTCTATACCGTGTCCCAACCAGCTTCCTTCTCTAGGGACACCGCACCCCGCACGCAGAGAGAATGTCATCCACCCGCTTGCCTCCTTGGACTAACACAGAGGATTCTGTAATACGTCAGCGGAGAAAGACACGGCAGTCCCGAGGAGCAAAACCAGGAGCTCTGCACACGCTCCAGCTTGATCCCCTCCGGTTAGCTGTCAGGACCCCTGAGTGAACAGCGAGTTATTGGAGTGAGATTCCTCAGAGCAGGGGAGCCGTCCGAGTTACTCTCTGGTGGGCTCAGCTCTCCTGGAAATGAGGACAGCAGGTCTATACTTGAAGAGAAAGTTCTGGAAAGTGATGACTTGGTTTCAGGAAACAATGTCACCTACTCTAACTTATAAAACATGGAAACCCTTTTAAAGGAATGAGTGTGGACAACTTCAGACATGATGCCAAGGCCGCTGAGAAAGCACGGTTTCGGTCAGGCCATTTTCCTCCCGCTCACTGGCTACACGCATGACCACAGCTCCCGGACACGGCAGGAAGGCCGACCTGTGTTCCACGCAAGGTGCTTTCCCGCGTGCTGTGCGTGGAATTCTCCAGCACGCTCTCTTCTGTTCTTCACTTGTCAAATGCCCCCCAGCTTTGGGGATTCAGCAGGGCATGACTGTAGAGAAAACAAATGACATTCTCACAGCCCTGAGCCAGTGGGGCCCCTGGCCCCTCAGCCCCCATCCTCTAGGGCAGAAGGAACCTCCAGGTGTGGATTCCCGACACCTCAGACTTGGGGTCTCCAGCCGCCTGAGGGTGTGGCGTACCCAGACCATGCGGTTCCCCAAAGTGGGGCCCACCCAGGGGTGGTGCCCAGGACCACTGTAGTGCCACACGGACTGGGCATTACATAGCACTGGGTCTCACAGTGGGAAAGTCCGTTCATCCTGTGGCGATTCTTGTCCGATCCCATGTGCCCTGGGAGCAAGTCTCGGCTGAGGCTAACCTCTCTTTAACACATCCCTAACATTCCCTAGTTTCCCCTTTTAAGAAAGAGAAAGCCATTCAGCAGCCAAAAGCATCTAGCTAGAACTGTGCTTGGCAAGTGATCGTGGTTTTCCATTTCCATTTTTTATTATTTAAAGCTTAAAAATGACTCCACCAGATAAAGGGAAAACTAACAAAATCCTAGTAAAACACGAGGAAAGTTAATAATGACGTATCGATATTGGTTTACTAGTTGCAACAAACGTACCATAGCAATGTGAGAAGTTAACAAGGGAAGCAAACCTTTACAGTAAATCGGAAACTACTCTAAAATTGAAAGTTTATTTAAATATCTTTAACGGACTCACAAAATACAATAAGTCCATGCTGTTTTTAAAATGTATCTATGGAGAGAAAGAGAGAAAGCAACTGCGTGCGGCAAAATGTGAAACTGGCGAATCCAGGTGAGGGGTATATGGGTGTTCTTGGCACTATTCTCTCAACTTTCCTGCAGGTTTGAAATTTGTCGAAACAAAAATTAGGGGAGAAAGTAAATCAACTTAAAGAAAAATACTAAGTATATAAGAGCCAGGTGGCAAATGAAGACGGATGGAGGTGTCCGGGTGGTGCCTGAGCTGCTGGCGTGTGGGGACCCTGGGCTAAGAAGTGGCCTGGCAAGGAGATCTGTGACAACCCCAAATGAACTCTCAAGTCCCTGAGCGGCCACCTCCCTCCCCATTGCCCCAGAATCTTCTCTACAGCCCCCACCGGCACACCCCTCCCAAATGGTACAGCATTTCCAACACTTTCAAACTGTGTCCCCATCTCCACCCGTGTTCCCCTCACAGCATCCTCACGAGGTAAGTAAGGCAGGTGTCATCCCCCCACATGTCAGGCTGAGTCTTTCAGGGACAGAGAGGAATAAGGAGGAGAGTTCTAGTGGGGGGCAGACAGGTAGAGAGCCACGAGGCCAAGTGCTCATTTCAGCCCAGAGAGAAAGTGCTGGGCAGAGTGGACAGGGGCGGGGGGAGTGGGGTGGTGCGCTGGCTTTGATAACGAAGGGGATGCCCCAGGGAAGCGTGTCACCAGGGACGGATGAGTACACAGAAAGGTATGTGATCTTTCTAGAGGACTCTGTCCTCCAGCCCTCAGGGTAAGGCCAAACGGCCACATTCGCAGGCCTGCAGAGCCTGGGTCCACCCGCCTCCCCCTCTACCCCCTCGCCTGAATGAGCACCCTTAGTCCCCTAATGTGCCAGGCTCTCTCCTGTGATGCCCCAGCCCAGAACCCCCACCGCCCGCCTCCCCGGCTTTCACCTGGTTAATATCTTAACCCTTAACCTGCTGGAACCCAGCTCAGGAGCCGCATTCTCCCAAAGCCATCCCGGAGCCCCCTCTGGGTGTGGGGCCCCTCTCCCAGGCACCCTTGCTGCCTCCTCACAGCAGAACTGTGTAAGAACAGGCCCCAGGGTCCAATCCTGGTTCCTCCATTTCCCAGCTCTATGACCTTGGGCAAAGGCACCTGACCTCTCCAGGCCTCCGTCTCCTCATCTGTGAAATGGGGATAACATTAGTGTCCTGTTGGGTTGTTGTGATGATGAGATGAAATAACACCTTGCTACTCAGCGTGCAGTCCGTGGACCAGCAGGCTGGGCATCCTGGGAGCTTGTTAGCACAGAGGCCCAGGCCTCGCTCCAGACTTCCTGAACTGGACTACATTTTAACAACAGGATCCCAAAGTGATCAGCACGCACATTAAGCTTGGGAAGCATTGAGACATTATACATAAAGCGTGTAGATGCTCCCTTAGCACGTAGCCGGCTCCTACTAAATAAACCTGATTGTCGTCATCATCATCGTCATCGTCATCTTCATCCCAAAAGATTGCCTGTTTTCTAACCCTTCTCCTCCCCGTGAGGAGAAAGACCACCACCGCCGTGCGCACCATTGCGTACTTAGTGCCCAGAGAGAGTGGGTGCTTGATACATGACATCTGAATCAAGCCATTTGTCTAATTCTCATGGAAAAGCCCGGATGGAACCCAGGTGGCCTCACTCCCGGCTGGGTTCTTTAGGACTCATCACTTTTCCAGTGCCCCAGCATCCTGCAGAAAGCTGGGACAGCGTCTGGGAGGCGAAGGGGTCTCCCACTCCGGAAGCGGGTGAGTGAGCTTCACAGGAGGGACACCCTCCCGGGCTCACCCACTCGGTAAATGCATCATCTCCCTGCTGATAGTGGCGTCAGAATTTTCCTCCTTTATCAATCTGATCAACCTTCAGCGCTGAGGAGAACATCCAATTGCTGGATTCTTCCTGAGGATAAATATCCCGATCCCTCATTCCGGGGCTTCTCCTCCAGCTCATCCTGACCCCAAGCCTCATTCCTGGCACCTCCGCCCCACTGTGACCAAGCACAGATTCATCCGAGAGAAGCCGGCTCTGTCGAGCTGGGGAAGCTTCTGGAAGGGCCTCAGCCGGCGCTGTAAACCTTGGTTCAGCAGAGGAATGAATCTGCCCTGAAATCTGGGAGCCTTATCAGCTGGGGGGATTAGCAAAGGCTGCGGCTTGACCTGAAAGAAAATCCCAGACACCCTCCACACTCCCTCAGGGACCCTCCAGAGTCAAATATTTTCAGAACCAAGTCCAGTTAAGTAAATAGTTTTCTGCACGTGAGTGCCCACAGGGTTTCTCGGAGGACCTGACATTCTCCACTTGGTGACTGTCATTTCCTTACAAACACAACATTGAAAGCGATCTTTGCATTCCCAGAATGACTTCCCCAGCTGCGGAATTCTGCAACTCTCCTTGAGTTCAGGCTGTTGCTTTATTTTGTGCTTTCATGACAACACCCTCCACATGCATCCTGTATAACTTGATAAGAGCCCTTTGCTTCCCCCCATGCATGGCCATCTTGCTACAAATTTCTAGTAAAGTCTTCAGAAATGCACGGCCTAAATTGAACCCTGATGCTAAGAGAACTAATGGGGTGCCCTCTTCAAAGCAATTCTCTGCAACCCGACAGTTTACATGTTGCTGGAAACAATGGACTTAAAGCGCACAATTTATTTAGTTTGGCTGGTTTCATGATGGTTGGAATCTGCTTTGGGGGGAAAACAAACCCCGCATATGTTTAGATTTATAATTTATACCGAAAGCACACAAACCTAGTAAGAGGGCTAGAAAGACACGCAGTTACGAGCAGGAGGCACAGCACATGTTGGCTTTACTGCTTCATGGATATACCAAGAGAGATTGCAAACTGCTTCTCTCCCCTCCGCCCAGAGAAAGGTCTGCGGCGGAAGCTGCAGGCGGTCTGCCTGACCTGCACCGGTGCCCTGAACGGGCCCTTTCCCGGCTGTCTGGGGGTGGTGACAGTTCACCACTCTAAGTGGTTTGCAGTCACTACCTCACTTCATCATCACCACAACCATCCTAGGCATCATGGTCCCCATGTTAGAGAGGAGGAAACCGAGGCACAGGAAAGTGAAGTCACTTTCCCAAGGTCCCACAGCAAGTAATTGACGGAGTCAGGATTCTAACTCAAGAAGTCTTGCTCTGGAATCAACACTCTCAACCCTTAGGTGCTTTGGCAGTAAAATCTACAGAACAACCAGCTGGAAGGCTCCATTAACTCGACGTTTTATTGCAGTTGAGTTGGAAGAGAAGCAAAGCAAATGGCGAGAAAATAAAATGGAATCGTGACTTCACCAAAGCAAAAGTGAGATCCCACCCCCAAATCAAACCGAACAAAATCTGGAAAAGAACATATTCAACCTGATCTCCTCCACTGGCTCCACCTCCATCTTCAGGCACAGGCAAGGAGAAGCCAAGGCCGGAGGGGAGACTCAGGGACCCAGAGGACTCTCCATCAATAAGAAAGACCCAGCACTCCCGCTGGATTCCAGAACAAGGAACCCGAGAGAACACTCGAGGGAGATTGCTGGGGAGCGTGACTATAATGAGGAATTATTATTATAATTCCATCACTGGAATGTGCATGTGCCCGTGGATGTGCCTCCTGGGCCCCACTGTCCTGTGCAGTGTCCCGATCCTGCTCCTCCCACCAGAGGTGGAGATGCGGTCCCCCGCCGGAGCCCGGCACTTGCTTTCGCCAACAGAACGAGGCAGAAGCGATGGTCCGTCAGCTCTTGAACCAGGCCTTCACCTGGCACTTTCTGTCTTGGCTTTCACTTTCTTGGAACCTCAAGACCACAAATGGTGCAGAGGCCTGGGCTGGCCTCCTAGAAGACGGAAGTCCATGTGGAAGGGAACCACGGTACTCAGCTGACAGCCAGACCACTGCCGGGCCTGTGACTGCGGCCACCAGGACCCTCCAGCCTGGTCGAGTCATCGGATGACTGTAGAAGTGAGCCCGAGAAGGCCAGCAGCACAACCACCCAGACGGCCAACCTGGAATCTCGAGAAACAACCATCTCGTTGTCGTCTAAGCCATGAAGTTGTGGGGAGGTTTGCTACACAGCAGCTAGAGCTGAAATAATTGTTAACACAGTTAAGATGACGGTTTTCTACTGAACCCACCGCCGTAAGGAGAACCCCAGTGTGACCCGTCCCTCTGGCAGAGCAGTTTCTGGAGGGTTTACTGACACTCGGCTCTCACTGTGTCCTTAGCTCATTGATCAGGACACTAGGAGCCCAATAGTGATTTTGCTTCTATTCTCTCATTAAATATTTGACCACTGTTTTTCACATAAAAGGAAGAACTATCTTTTGCACTGGAGATGCAGATAAATTTGGCAGAACCCTGTCCTCTGAGAACTCCCAGGACAACAGGGGGGCGGACAAAAACACTATTATACAATTCACTCAGCGAAGATCTGAGCACCAGGCTCTAGGTTAAGGGCGGGGACTATGATGACAGGAAAGTCACAAATCCAGATCTCACGAGGTCTGTGTCCAGTGGGGACGAGGGCATGAATAAAAAGAAACCACGAAACACAGGATTGTGATTGGTATTAAATGCCGTGACGCGGCACATGGGTGGTCTCAAAGAGCATTTTCTGTGCAAGAAGCCAGGAAGGCCTCCTGGAGGAAGTGCCTTCAAGTTGCGAACAGAAAGGCCAGGTGAAGGGCCTGGTGCACGGGGAGCTGAAGAATGTTCCAGGCCGAGGGGAGAGCATGTGGCAGTGGTCCTCCCCAGGAGAAGTCTGGTTAATCCAGAACCCAACTCCATTTTACACATAAACACAGAGCGTTTGCATGGTTTTAATACAAACTGAATTTTCCCAGAATGCCATGACCATGTCAGTCGAGAGAAAACTGATCTTACTCTGCTCGGGAATTTACACCGGTCAACATTCTGGACCGACCGCCCTGGCAGCAGTTCCGCTCAACATGCTTGTGGCGCCTGAGCGGCCGACGCCCCACACCTGGATCTGCCTGCCTTTGCAGCTGTCACCTTCCCAGGGCTTCCACCTGTTTTATTCAACACCTGGCTACTTCATTAGGATTTCCAGCGACATAATACATACGATTTTATTATAAATTACTTTCCACTTATCCTCCTTTATTTTATGGCTTGAGAATTACATACACGTGTTTTCACTATATGAGTAGGTGGGTTATCTTATTTATGAATTTCACTTCAGGGTAGACACAGAGGCACTGGGTCTAACAGGGTTAGAATCACAGGCATCTTCAAGACCGTCCTTTTGCTGTGGGACCAGGGAATCGGGCTGCTGTCAGGACGAACAGGAGGTGGGGTCAGAGCCGGGAAGCTGGGGCAGTGAGGTCCGAGATGAGGCCAGAGGAGGACGTGGGGAAACGAGACAGTCCTGCACCACTGGAGGGCATGGAACGCGGGACAGTGGCTGCAGAAAACAGTCTGGCAGCTCCTCAAAGGTCACACCTGGAGCATCCCTGAACCAGCACTTCTCCTCCCAGGCATCTACCCAAGAGAGATGAAAACCCGAGTTCACACAAAAACTTGAACGCAAATGTTCACAGCAACATGGTCCATGAAAGCCCAAAAGGAGAACCAACCAAGATGCCCGTCATGTGCTGAGTGCGTGAACAAACGTGGTCTATCCATACAGAGAATATTATTCAGCCACAAAAAGGAACGAAATATGGATGCACAGTACAACATGGATGAACCTTGAAAACGTTACGCTAAGTGAAAGAAGCCAGCCACAAAAGGCCACATATTGCACGATTCCACTTATGTGAAATGTCCAAAATAGGCAAATCCATAGAACCAGAAAGTAATTTGCGGTCGCCAGGGGCCGTGGAGGGGGTGGGGTGGGGCCGTGGAGAGTGACTGCCGAGGGTTATGGGGACTCTTTGCGGGTGATGAAAATACTCCGGAATGAAATAGTGGTGATAGTCGTACAATTCTGTTCATATATTAAAAACCCACTGAATGGTACACTTTAAAAGGGTGAATTTTATGGTATTGGAATTATATCTCAAACAAAACAAAAAGATGAAGCTGCAGAGACAGACGCGGCCACATCATTCAAGGTGTTGTGACTGAGAAGTTTTCATCTTCAACCTCAAGGGCTCCCTAAGGGGAGCCACCAAAGGCTTCTGGCATCACAGTGGCAATGCAGGTTTGCATCTGAGAAAGATCTCTTGAAGAGCGGACTGGAGACGGGCAAACATGGACGACTTGGGAGGGTGACAAAGAGCGAGGCCTCTGGAGCAACACTTGGCTTCAGGCTTGAGCAAGCTGACGGAGGCGGTGCCGCCCGCGGGAGGGCTGGGAGGCAGCAACACTGAGGGGCCTTGTGAGAAGTGCTGTCGCACAGTACGAGCACGCTGGATGAGACGAGCCTGGAGAAGTTACTTCTGACTGGTGGCATCTGGGAAGGCGTTTTGGGAGAGCCAGCGTTGGAGCAGAATTTGCCAGGTTGGTTTAGGGCGCAGAAGGATTCAAGGGGCACTCCGGGAAGAAGGAATCCCACCAGCAAAGGCAAGGAGGCCGGGAGTGCCCAGGTTTCACGGGGTCCCGTTTAGCAAGAACAGGAGGGAAAATAAATTATGTAATGCTTTAGTCAGAGTTCTCCAGAGAAACAGAAGCAATAAGACATATGGATATTTATATAAGAGGAGATTTATTATAGAATTGACTCACGCAATAACGGAGACTGAGAAGCCCCGCGATCTGCCCTCTGTAAACTGGACGAACCACGAAAGCCGATGGTATAAATCCTAATCTGAGTCCGAAGGCCTGAGAACCAGGAGCACCGCCGTCCGAGGACAGGAGAAGATGGACGTCCCGGCTCAAGCAGAGGGCAAATTTGACCTTCTTCCGCCTTACTGTTCCTTCCGGGCCCTCAACAGATTGGGCGATGCCCACTTGCGTTGGGGAGGGCCATCTCCTTTACTCAGTCTACCGACTCAAATGCTAATCTCTTCCAGAAACAGCCTCACAGACACTCCCAGGAATCACGTTTTACCAGCTCTCTGGGCATCTCTTAGTCCATCAAACTGATACGTAAAATTAACCATCACAAGTCCACCCCTTGCCAACCCGACACCCACACGCATCTCCTTAAACCACATTTAATCTCCTAATAGAGACGAGGACTAGGTCTTAATTCTGCTGAACATGATACAACTATCCTGCATACGACCGAAAACACACCAACACGCCAGCAGTGTGTCCTCCTGTTTCTCACGACTTCCCTGTGAGCCATCAGCCCTTTTTCCCAGGAGACAGAAGTTCAAAGAAAAGAGTTCTAAGTGACTTATGACTGAAGTCCCACAGCTACGAAGGGGCTGGCTGGGTTTTAATCTCAGGTCTATTTGAAAAAAAGATACACGAGGTGGGTCCAAGCCAACTTGTAGCATGCAGATTTTATTTTATAGTCAATAAAGTCATTCTTTCTCTTCTCTGGAGCCATAAAACTCAGTCTTCTCTGCGTGTCTGTTTTGTATTACACATTCCGATCCCTCGGATCTTTCGATAACAAGTTTCCTTAAGGGAGAAATTGTGCTCGTTGTTTGGAAAATGTAATCACCGTAGCACAGGAGATGATTGAGAAGCCCTGACACCTCTGTGTAGGGGCGTAGGGTGTGTGTGCTCAAGTGCCAGAGGAACCATAACCTGTGAACGCTATATCCATGGGGCGATGACAGCTGCCTGATATTAAATAGGAGACGTGTGTGCTTTCTGCCACTTAAATTCCCCAGCTGTGCTCTGAGCAATAAGTACAAAAAACAAATACATATTTGTTGACTTTTTGCTTCACTCTGTTTGATTCCAGCTGTCGAGATATAATCATTTCTTTTATGTAAAAATCTACTGGAATCTGTACCTTCTGGTTTTAACAGCCATGGAAAAAGTCTTCAAATATTTTAAAAGGCAAAGAAGTGGGACAGGAGGGAAGGGAAAGGGATAAAAGACACAATTATCAGAACTTAAGAACCAGCACAAACAGACGCGGTGGGAGACAAACGGGGCTTCTGCAAGGGAGGAAAATGAACTGCGACCAACGCCCAGCACATGCCACCCGCTCGCTTTCCACCGGAGCGTCCAGGCGATGCGGGCCGCCCGAGGGGAGCCTGTCTGAGGGGCAGGAGTGGCCCCAGGGCTTCTGAGGGGCTGCAGCAGGCAAGTGGGGGACAGCCCTCAGAACAGCAGAATCGCCTTCCAAAATGAGTCCACACTTTTCCAGAAAGTGCGGCGTTTCCCAACCTGCCTCAGGCCAAAAGCAGCCACAGGTGCTCTTTATAAAGGCAGGTTTAGGGGCCTCACCGCAAGCCCCGTGAAATGGGACGTGCAGGAGAGACGGTTAATTGAATGATTATGGGCAACCCACTCAACCCATATGGGCCTCGGTTCCTTCACCTTGAAACGATGATAGGACCAGCACCCAGCCCGGGGTCGTGGGAGAACTTAACCAGGGAATTCAGGCGACAAGCTTAGCGGCATGCTGGCACCTGGTTAATACGCCATACCTGTTACCTGCTTATCTCCCATTTTCTGTCCAGGTGAGGCACACATCTACCCAGTTGCCCTCCTCAACCTCCGTCTCAAGAGGGGGCTGGTGGCAGAGTCTCCACAGAGCAGCCTGCATCTTGCTCAGACTGAATATGTTTCACGTGTCCTGCGTTTCGGCGGCACGGGCTGTGCCATCGGGCTGGGTCGCCCCTCACCAGGCCGGGCAGAGCTGTGCTGCCTTGCGCTCGGCCTCAGGAACTACGCAGATGCTGATGGCTCGCCCTCATTCGCTCAAGCGCACTGACCCGGGGCCAGAGCTGTTCCAGCTCCTGGAAATAAAGCAGCAAAAATAAAGTCCATGCCTTCGTGAACTCACGTTCTCATCAGAAAAACTAATAATAAACAAAGAAAGCAAATAAGTGTGTCCAGAATCTGACCGTTTCTCGCTGGAAGCAAAGAGCTGGAGGGTGTGAAGGAGGAGCAGAGGGGACCTCAGAGGCCCTGAACGAGGGGAGGGTGGTGGGAGATAAGGTTAGGCAAAGGGGGAAAGAGAGGCTACGGGGTGGGTATTGTGAGCAGCTGGCGTGGACTCAGTGAGATAAGAAGCCTTCAGAGGGCTTCAACCGGAGGAGGGACGTGCCCTCACTTAGCATGAGTCCTGGTGGCTTGGTGTGGAGAATAGACTGGAAGGGCAGGGGTAGAAGCAGAGAAACCAGAGAGGAGGCTACTGCAATAGTCCAAGCTAGAGACGATAGTGACTTAGTCCAGGGTGGAGGATATGGAGGTGGTGAGAAGCAGTGGGACTCTGGAAATATTTTGGAGGTTGAGCCAATAGGATTGGATGTGGCCTGTGAGAGAAGGAGAGGAATCAAGGGTAATCGAACGGCAGATATCTGGAAGATACAACCGCGAGGATGGAGTTGCCATCTGCCGAGATGGGAGAAGCTTCTCGACGAGATCAAGAGTTCAGCTGGGACCATGTTAAGGCGAGTAAATACATACATATGGAGCCAGGAGAGAGACTGGGGCAGGAGCTGCCCATGTGGAGGCCGCCAGCACACAGCTGGGGTTTAAAGCCACGACGAGGGATGGGGCCACCTGGGAACGAGTCGCGGAAGACAAGACGTCCAAGGACCAGGCCCTGGGGTCCTCAGCGTGGAGAAACGGGGGCCAGTCGAAACGTCCCCTCTACAGATGTGGAATCTGTGCCTGGCTTAACTCAGTCACCAATCTCTGGACTCCTTTGTCTGCTGAGAGGGGAGGGCAGCAGCAAGAGGGTTGGAGTGAGATTCAAAAGATCCGGCCCCCATCGCTCCCCACGGAACCTCAAGTAAGCACTTCAATTCTCCCAACCTCCTCTGGAAAGTGGGAACGCTACTTCTTTCAGCCACAGCTGAAAAGAAGTAAGGATGAAAGGAGATGATGACGAGAGCGCGCCACAAACGATAAAGAGCAGAAAATCTTGGTCATCACTGAGGTCTTCCTGGAGGGGCCAAATCCAGAAATCCCCACTTCATCCTGGGTCCGAGCATGTCATCAACGTCCACTCATTCAACAAACCTGCCTTGAGAGTGTCCTATGTGCCAGGAACTGGTGACCCAGCAGGAAAAGGAGACACAGCCCCTGACCTCACAGAGCTTCTTTTCCTGTGAAAGGATCATCGTCCTAACAGCCACCTTTTAGCAAGTCCTACTTCTCCTGGAATCCTTGCATTCTGTGTTTTTAAAGTTCATTTGCTTTGGGGCCAGCCTAGTGGTGTAGTGGTTAAGCTTGCACGCTCCACTTCAACGGCCCAGGGTTCGAGGGTCCAGATCCCGGGTGCAGACCTACACGCCGCTCATCAAGCCATGCTGTGGCAGCATCCCAAATACAAAATAGAGGAGGGTTGGCACAGATTTAGCTCAGCAACAATCTTCCTCAAAAAAAAAAAGAGAAAGATTGGCAACAGATGTCAGCTCAGGGCCAGTCTTCCTCACCAAAAAAAAACCACAATTTATTTGCTCAATTTTTGTGTTTGTTTCTAAGAAGTGAGAAGAGATCACTTCAGGTTTATATTTGTGATCATTGCTCCACTAACAGAGTACAGAATGTATAGAATCGTTGCTATATTTTTCTTCTTACTGTTGATTTTTCAGTATCTCGGGCTCCTCATTAACTTGTTAGATTACAATGGCAGTTTCTGCTATGGTAGAAATGAAGGTCTAAGAATGAAAGCAATTTAATCCTGTATGACTGCACAGCGCTCGAGGAGGGTCACTGAAACCCAGCAGGCAGCTGAGCCATGCGTGTACTCACTTTTTCCACACTCACTGGGCAAGCAGAAACTACTACACTGCCAGGTTTTTCAACAAAAATTTACAAATAATTACTCTATGGGGCCGCCCGGTGGCTGCGTGGTTGAGTTCGCGCGCTCCGCTTTGGTGGCCTAGGGTTTGCTGGTTCGGATCCTGGGCGGGGACATGGCACCTCTCATCAAGCCATGCTGTGGCAGCATCCCTCACTGAAGAACTAGAATGGCTTACAAGTAGGATACACAGCTATGTGCTGGGGCTTTGGGGAGAGGAAAAAGAAAAAAAGAGGAAGATTGATGACAGATGTTAGCTCAAGGCCAATCTTGAAAAAAATTATTCATCTTCTTAAAATAGAAATTGAGATAGAAGCCACTGGCATTCTGGAGATTTCATGGGACCTCTTAACACATCCCTAGGGGGTATTAGGACCACTGTTTGGGAAGCACAGTTAAGACACATAGGGTTTCAAATCCTAGCATCACCACTTCCTGGCTGGGTGACCTTGCGGAAGTCACTATTCTCCGGTGGCTCTCAGTGTCCTCACCATAAATAGCGGACAACAATAGTTCCTATCTCCTGAGAATTAAATGACATCGTGCCTATAAAGGCCTTAGCTTTACATAGTCAACTCTCCATAAATGGCACCCGTTATTGTAGGAACCTAAGGCAGAGGGTTGGGGCCAGGCCCTGGAGAGCCCTGAGTGTGATGCTAAGGGGGGAGGGGCGGGGAGAGGTGGTCACCCAGCCAGGCGGCTCCAGAGAGGCCAGCAGAGCGCCCGGCTGCCGCTCAGATGCCGCCTTCCCAGACCCCTGTGGATGTGGCGTTTCGTTCTGCTGGAGGCAATGAAGGTGTGCGCTGGGGCTGCCGCTGCACGGCAACAGGGAAGAACCGAGGTGATAGATGTTTTGAATCTGGCAGCTACACGGATCTAGGGAGTGAGGGGGAGAGAGGGTCCAAAACAAAGTCACGGTCCTGGATGGCCAGAGAGATAGTGACGCCATTAACAGAGATGGATTACACTCAAGATAGAGACGTGAAGACAGATGATGACGTTGAGGAGACAAGGAGTCCAGAGAGGGATCAGAGGGAAGGGAGCGGCCGTGGAATCTGGGATGTGGCCGCTTCTCGTCCTCAAATAACCTCTTTGGAGCAACTCACCAGTGATAAGTAAAAACGACTCTGACCACAGTTAACTCTAAACTCGGGGAGTCAATTAGCCCCGTTAGAGCTTCTTACGAAGGCTCCTCTCTGTCGGAGAATCCCACTTCCAGCTCAGACAGTGCCCTCTGTTGGAGACCTCAACCGCCAGCCCTGGTCCTTTTAAAGACCACAGAGAAGAAGGCCTTTCCGGAGCCACCCACGCCCTTTACACACAGTCATCACGTCCTTCTCACGATCACTCTGTGAGAAGGTGAGGATTTCCAAGACAGGGAAACTGAGGCACCAAGAGGCTGGGCACCAAACCCCAGATCACAAAATTGGAGCAGAGCCAAGCTCGGAGGCCAAGCCCGTCGTGCTCCGCTCCCTACACTCAGCTCTCCCTGCACGTGACAAGGTGATGTAGTCAAAGCAGAATCAGATGGTTCTCAAAAGGGCTGCGAAGGCACCCAAGTCACAGCCCCTTTCCTTAGGGACTTAAGACGCAATCTTAAGGACGGAGGGTCACAGCCTTCACACCTGGTTCTGCACAGGGCACCCTACCAGTCAAGGTAAATGGCCATGGGCTGAAGGAGGCTGATGAAACACTGGGACCTCTCTGGACAGAGTGAGGAGGCTGTGTTCTTGCTCTGTCTTGAACTCACCCGTGACCTCCATCGAGTCCTTCCCCCTTTTAGCCTCTTGATTGGCAAAAGGAGGAGCGAGTTTGACAGAAAACTTTCCAACTTGTTTTTTCTTTTTTTAAGATTGGCACCTGCGCTAACATCTGTTGCCAATCTTTTTTCTTCTTCTTCTTCTTCTTTTCCCCAAAGCCCCCTGGTAGATAGTTGTATATTCTAGTTGTGAGTGCCTCTGGTTGTGCTATGTGGGACGCCACCTCAACATGACCTGATGAGCAGTGCCATGTCCACACCCAGGATCCGAACCGGCGAAACCCAGGGCCACCAACCACTCGGCCACGGGGCTGCCCTCTCCAACTTTAAAATCTGATGATCACTGGTACTCTTTCAAGAGACCAATCTGGGCAGTACCTACAGAGTTTCAAACGTGCACACCCACTGACTTCTTGGACGGTGTCCTAGAAGAATACACACGTCAGTTTACAGGACGGACATACAGGATGTTCAGGGCAACACTGTGAGTAATAATGACCTCAACATCCACCATCACAAGACTGCCTAAAGAAATGACGGCATACCTATGTCTTGGAAAGCAATGCAGCTGGAAAAAAGAATGAGGAAGGTATGTAAGCAGCAAAGTGGAAGTATCACCATGATACATTGTTGAGTGAAACAAGCAAGGCTTATAAAAAAAATTGTGTTGTATGAGCCCATTGCTATATTTGTATGTGTGTAATAAAAGACCTGGAAGGGGGGGTAAACGGGAGATTTACGTTTCCCCTACAAAATGCTTTACTTTTATAACAAGAATTATTTTAAAATATTTTAATCTGTGGAGTGCTACAGAGGTAAGTCTATATGGATCACATCTAAGCACTTTGGGTTCCTGACCTACCAAAAGAACGCGACGATGAGAGTTTTGTACAATATTCCCCAGAATCGGGTGTGGCTAATGTTTTATGCATCAGCTACACCCAACAACCTGATGGTGTGGACTATTTGACAGGGGGAAACTGAGGCCCGGACTCTGACTTTCAAGGCTATTTCTACCATCCATAAGATTGAACCCTTTGGGTTCCTACAAAACTATTTATGTCCCTCTCTTTTGCGATTCCTTACCTGTGAGGACATTTATCACTCTGTACTATAATTGTGCACTCAAGCAGAAGCACAATGCTCCTTAAAAGGGGTCTGCTGAATCTTACACCAAAAAAATGGGGCTTGCGTTTGGTACATCTTTGGGATTTTTAAATTTCATTTTTTCTGGTAGTTCAATTTTATTTTATTTTACGAAGGTATCCATCTGCAATACCATTCACAATCGCAACAAAAAGAATAAAATACCTTGGGGTGAACTTAACTAAGGCAGTGAAAGACCTATACAACAAAAACTACAAGACTTTCCTGAAAGAAATTGATGACGACATAAAGAGGTGGACAGACATTCCATGCACATGGATTGGAAGAATAAACATAGTTAAAATGTCCATACTACTTAAAGCAATCTACAGATTCAATGCAATCCCAATCAGAATCCCAATGACATTCTTCACAGAAACAGAAGAAAGAATCCTAAAATTCGTATGGGGCAACAAAAGACCCTGAATTGCTAAAGCAATCCTGAGAAAAAAGAACAAAGCTGGAGGCATCACAATCCCTGACTTCAAAACATATTACAAAGCTACAGTAATCAAAACAGCATGGTACTGGTACAAAAACAGGTGCACAGATCAATGGAACAGAATTGAAAGCCCAGAAATAAAACCACACATCTATGGACAGCTAATCTTTGACAAAGGAGCTGAGGGCATACAATGGAGAAAAAAAATGTCTCTTCAACAAATGGTGCTGGGAAAACTGGAAACCCACATGTAAAAGAATGAAAATTGACCATTCTTTCTCACCATTCACAAAAATAACCTCAAAATGGATCAAAGACCTAAAGATAAGACCTGAAACCATAAGGCTTCAAGAGGAAAATATAGGCAGTACACTCTTTGACATCAGTATTAAAAGGATCTTTTCGGACACCATGTCTTCTCAGACAAGGGAAACAATAGAAAGAATAAACAAATGGGACCTCCTCAGACTAAACAGCTTCTTCAAGGCCAGGGAAAACAGGATTGAAACAAAAAAAACAACCCACTAATTGGGAAAAAATATTTGCAAGTCATTTATCCAACAAAGGTTAATATCCATAATATACAAAGAACTCACACAACTCAACAACAAAAAATCAAATAACCCGATCAAAAAATAGGCAGGAGACATATACAATGGAATACTACTCAGCCATAAAAAAGGATAAAATCGTCCCAATCATCACAACATGGATGGACCTTGAAGGTATTATGTTAAGTGAAATAAGCCAAATAGAGAAAGACGAACTCTGTATGACTCCACTCCTATGTGGAAGTTAAACATGTGGACAGAGAGAACAGATTAGTGGCTACCAGGGGAAAGGGGGGGTGGGGGGAGGGCACAAAGGGTGAAGGGGTGCACCTACAGTATGACTGACAAACAATAATGTACAACTGAAATTTCACAAGGTTGTAAACTATCATAATCTCAATAAAAATTTAAAAAAACAAAGTATCCATCTGCAATGACTAGAACATTTTTTAAAAACTGGTCCTTCAGGGCTGTCTATCGGGGAAGCACTGGGCTGTAGGCTGAAGACAGTTCTGGGAGCCACGGCCGGCCCTCCACGTTTGGTGTATGAACAAGTAAACCACGGAATGGACAACTGGACGAACGAGCGAGAATAAGCTGCACGAAGAGAAATGCCCAGCATCTAGGTTCTCATCTAGGGCCACGCCAAGGGTGAGAGGTCAGGACTTCAAGTTCAGGGCCAGACTCGGTACGAGCTTCCCTAATGGCTCACTCTCCTGATTTTAAAGATGGAGCTGAGAGATTTTTTGCCCCCAAGTCGTGGAACTGACCAACGGAGAAAAAGTGCTGGCGAGGGCCACCCCAATAAAACGCAGCATTTACTGCTCACGATGCAAACGTCAGACGAGGTTAGTAACTAGTTAGCAAAGATAAACATTCTCTGTACCATCTCGAACGAGTAACAGGAAACACAGCCCACACGCACAGAGACCCTATTTTAAGGACGCTGTTTAAGCGGAGGTTTTTGGACACATTTACCTCAGGCTGACGACACCAAGGAGAGCGCAGGGGTCAGCCTGGGCCACAGGGTCAGCCTGGGCCACAGGGTCAAGCCTGCTTGACGCTCTTCAGCTGTGTGGGAAACACCTTCACCTCTGAACACAGGCAAAACCTCTCTGATCCAGAAGGCTGCCGGGCACACCCTGCTCCATTCTGAAATTTCCCACTGGCACTTTCCAGAAGCAAGCAGGTTTTCTTTAGACTGAAAGAGACCTGGAAGGAGAAAAATGACATTACTTTTTTTTTAAAGTTTCCCTGTCAAGTTGCGCAGTAGAGTCAGAACAGACCCGGGTCCTAATCCCTTCCTCTCTGTGGAAATCTTCAAGGCAAACCGTTTACTCTCCCCTCTTCACCTCGGTCTCCACGTCTGCAGACGGAATCACGACAACAGCCCCCAAGCTCACGTGAGGATGAAATATCAGAACGTGTGTAGGACACTTAGCTCAGGCTGACACGGTGTGAGTGTTCAGCAAACACCAGCTCGGGCTCTTTCTAATCACAGACGGAAGTGTAAACCCAGGGGGATCCTGAGCAATGACAGGTACCATTTGTTCAGCCCTTGCCATGTGCCGGAAAGTGTGAGGTGACATATTTAGAATCTGGTGGAACTCTTACCACAACCCTCAGAGGTAGCCCTCAGGATCCCACTTTAAAGACGAGACTCAGAGGGATGAGGTCCCTGTCCCAGTGCAGCCAGCTCAGAGCCAGCCAGGAGCTGGACCGGCCCCCCAGCCGCACGCCCACCACCCAGCTCACGCTCCTGGCATCCTTGTTCTTGCTTTCTCCTCTCTCTCCCAAGAGCACAGGCTGTGGGCTTCGACTCTGGCTGGCTGTGTTGTTGTTCTGGAGCCTCTTTCATCATTGGTATAATTTTACATAAACTTGGCATTCCTCTAAATTTTTTAAAAAAATATGTCCAGTTCTTAAATGTCCCCTGAGGGAGAACGAGGTTTCTGTAAATGATTGAGTTCTCTTCTCCGAATGTTGAACTTAATAAGGCTAAGTTACTGATCCCCCTTAACGAGTTGGCTTGTTTGCTGGCTTATTTTCATTCTGGAAACTCCTCTCCATAGCGAACCACTCTCCCTCCCCCTGAAAAAATCCCAGGAGGAACTCTGATCAGATGCCCCGGGCTGTGGGGCACATCCCCTGGAGGGTGTCAGGTTTCCAGAAGGCTCCCAGAAGACAGCATGACTTCAACCTGACTCTTAAGCGACTTTTCAACTGAAGGACTGTCTCCGGGCATGGGGAAAGGACGCAGGCCTGCTGTCTGCTTCCTAACAAAATGATGTATTTCATGATGGAAGAGAGACTTTAAAGCAGTAGTTGAAATTCTCTTGACCCTAGGAAAGGCTGGGGGCTCTGGAATCCAACGACTTGGTCCTGAGTACCAGCTCTCCCGCTCTTCTGCCTGACCCTGGGCAAGTTACTGAACTGCTCTGTGCCTCAGTTTCCTCGTCTGTAAAATAAGGGTAATAACAGGACCTAAATCCATACGTTTTTGTGAAGATGAAATAGGGTTTTCGAGGGGCTGAGGGGTCTTCCGGGACTCTCAGGGCTAAAACTGGGAAAGTCCCAGGCAAATTGGGAGGAGTTGACCGCCCTAAGATGAAATGAGAGTAGACATGGGGGCCGGCCCCACGGCCGAGTGGTTGGTCCTGCTCTCCGCTTTGGTGGCCCAGGGTTTCACCAGTTTGAATCCTGGGCACGGACGTGGCACCACTCATCAGGCCGTGTTGAGGCGGCATCCCACGTGCCACAGCTAGAAGGACCTACAACTAAAAATATACAACTATCTACTGGGGGGAATGGGGAGAAAAAGAAAAAAAAAAGATTGGCAAGTTGTTAGCTCAGGTGCCAAAAAAAAAAAATAAGAGTAGACGTGTCAAGGCTTTAGGACGAGCACCCACACGCTTAGTGCCCCATGGTTATTATTCGTGGCTGCCTGCAGCAACCGTCTATTCTTGCCATTTGCTGCCACGGTCTTCACTTCCTCACTATCCACTCTACCGGGGCCTTCAATGTGCTTTTACTCCTACTGTGCCACTGACATTACACCCCCGAAGTCCCCAGTAAATGTTTCTGGCCATTCACGGGACAAGCATGGAGAGAATTTATTATATGCCAGGCCAGCAGCTTTTCAACAAATTCTTCCGTCTTTTCCCTCTCTTCATCAACTTTCAGGTGACTTCTAACTTAAAGGTTAAAATGAGGAAAACACCATGTGTGGACAGACAGGGATGGGATCAATGAGCCTGAAGGCCAGGGAGCGCCACGGCTCGCCGGCCGCCAGCGGAAGCTGGGAGAAAAGCGTGAGCGGACTCTCTCAGAGCCTCCGGAAGGTCCCACACCTGGATTTGGGACTTCTGGCCTCCAGCACTGTGAAAGATCAAATTTCTCTTGTTTCAAGCCACCCTGTTTGTCGCACTTTGTGACGAGAGCACTAGAAAACTAATACAGTCCTCTTACATGACCGAAGTCAGACCTTCAGCCTTGAGTTACGACAAACCCGAGGGCCTCTTCACTGGTCTCGCCACCTGCAAGCCCTCTCTCCTCGAATCTACCTGAAACACCGGTTCCTGACTCCCAGGTCAGAGACCTGCAGTGACACCCAAGCACCTCCACCAGCATTTCCTGAACTCACTTGAAGGCAAGAATCCCACAGATGAGAGTTAACATTACAGGTTCCCAGGGGCTGGCCCAGTGGCGCAGTGGTTAAATTCACGTGCCCCGCCTCAGCCGCCCAGGGGTTTGCCGGTTAGGATCCTGGGCCCGGACCTATGCATCACTTATCAAGCCGTGCTGTGGTGGCGTCCCACGTACAAAGTAGAGGAAGATGGGCACGGATGTGAGCTCAGGGCTGATCTTCCTAAAAATAAATAAATAAAAAAAAATTTTTTAAAAAAAAGAAAATTACAGGTTCCCAGGGGCTGGCCCTGTGGCACAGTGGTTAAGTCCAGCACGCTCTGATTCAGCAGCCCCGGGTTCCCGGGTTCAGTTCCCTGGGTGCAGACCTACCCTACATGTCAGCCACGCTGAGGCGGTGACCCATATATAAAGTGGAAGAAGATTGGCACAGGTGTTAGCTCAGGGCTAATCTTCCTCAAGCAAAAAAAGAGGAAGATTGGCAACAGGTGTTAGCTCAGGGCTAATCTTCTTCAGCAAAATAAATAAATAAATAAAATTTTTAAAAAATTACAGGTTCCCTGGGCCCCATTCCAGATCTCCAGAAATGGGATGACAGAAGGGGGCCTTGGAATCTGCATTTTTTTAAATTTATTTATTTATTTTTGAGGAAGATTAGCGCTGAGCTAACATCTGCTGCCAATCCTCCTCTTTTTGCTGAGGAAGACTGGCCCTGAGCTAACATCCGTGCCCATCTTCCTCTACTTTATACGTGGGACGCCTACCACAGCATGGCTTGCCAAGTGGTGCCATGTCTGCACCTGGGATCTGAACCAGTGAACCCCGGGCCGCCGAAGCGGAACGTGTGCACTTAACCGCTGCGCCACCAGGCCAGCCTCTGAATTTTTAGTAAACACCCAAGTTGATTCTTATCCTCAGGCACGTTTGGGACCCTCTGGCTTACAGGACAAAATCTAAAGATCTTGGTTCAATGCTCTCTACAAAATGGCGCCAACCCGCCTATCCGAATGTCTTCTCCCGAGGTTTCCCCGGGTCTTGGAAATCAGCCCAGTGTGCTGCCTGCCTCCCCCTCCTCCCGCGGCTCATCCTCTCCTCAGGGGTGACTGAGTACTCGGAGAACCACCTGGCTCCCCCCATCCTCCTTCCTAGGACACCTTTTCATTTCCTGCCTCTTCTAGAGCTAGCGTCAGGTACCTCAGACCTTGGTTATTTCTAATTTTTCAGAGTTGGGTTTTCAGTGAACTCGGAATAAAATCCAAACCCCTCATCCTGACCTACAAGGCCCTGTGTGGCCCGGCCCTGCCCACCGGCCGCCCCAGGCCCATCTGGGGCCTTCCTCTCCTCTGCTCCTGCAGCTCCAGGCAGGCGCTTCCTCTGACTTCCTCACACGCTGAGTTTTTCTGGGCCTGGATCCTGGGCACGTGCTCTTCTCTCTCCCCACCGCCAACGCCTTAGAACACTTAAATATCACCTCCTTGGATCTTTTCCCACAACCTGTCCTGAGCAGAACACACACACTCACACTCACTCACACACTCTCTCCATTTATCTTCAGTCACTACGCTCTGTTTGAGCAGTTCTAACATTTAAAAATCAGGAAATTTTAGGGGCTGGCCCCGTGGCCGAGTGGTTAAGTTCGTGCGCTCCGCTGCAGGCAGCCCAGTGTTTCGTTGGTTTGAATCCTGGGCGTGGATATGGCACTGCTCATCAAACCACACTGAGGCGGCGTCCCAAATGCCACAACTGGAAGGAGCCACAACAAAGAATATACAACTATGTACTGGGGGCTTTGGGGAGAAAAAGGAAAAAAATAAAATCTTTAAAAAAAAATCAGGAAATTTTACATAAAAATGTCCAGCCTCTCTCAAAGAATCAGAAGATGGGCCACTCTGAAGAGCACACTCCCACACAGGCCGTGGGTCCTGGCCTGGGCAGGAGTCTCCGCCCAGGATCCTCAGCCTTTCCCTCACCTGCCTGGGCACAGGGCACAGAGCACTTGCATTTGTGACACTCCCCCCCCCCCCCCCGCCCCCTGAAACTGGGTTCGCTCGCTTCTTATCTGTCTCCCTTGTGCAAAGACATGGTTTCACTCCCCAGTGCAGCCCAGCATCCAGCCTGTGCCTGGCACACAGCTGGACCTCAGTGACTATGTGCTGAATCCACGAAGAAACGAATGAAGGGATGTCCTGCCTCCTTCTAAGTCCCATGAACCATACTCTGCCCTGCAAGACATTAATTTGCTGCCCACAGTGCCTACCTCCTGGGTAGATCTTATTAAAACACATCTGAGCCTTTCATTTCAGGGCTCTGCCAGCACCGACTGGAGAAAGCATAACCTCCCACGGTGGCCTTTGGGGCCCTTCCCATCTGGGTCCCACCCCCTTCTCCAGCCCCCACCTCCAGAGAGGGCCGGCGCCCAGCGCACACCCACACCCCCTCCACGGCTCAGGGAACACGCTGTGCTCCCTCCCCGGCCCACACCTCCCGGAATGCCTCCTCCCCCGGTCCCAGGCCTCGAGCAAACTCCTACTCATTCTTCTGCCTGAGCCCTAACCAACGTCACCTCACCCGTGAAGCACTCCAGACCCCCCTGCCCCCGGGCTGACTCAGTCATTCTCCCGTTTCTGCTCCCACCCCCTCCTTCAGACCCTGGCCTTAGCACTGCGTAATGGCTCAAAATAGCAGCTGATGTCTCCTGAGTACTCGCTGTGTACCAGGCACCGAGCGAGCCCCAGCACTCTCAGACCCCACACCCAGGCCCAGCCGGCCTGGAAGGGTCCCCCCACCCCCGGGCCCCCCACGGCGAAACGCCGATCATCGCCTTCTTGCCTCCGGCTTGCCTGAGAGGCCAGCCCTGCCTCCCTATTGTCCATTTTCTTTGTTCTTCCACACCTCAGCCCCGCCCCGAGGCCTCCCCATCCCTTCCCGGCTTTAGTTTCCTCCAGGGCTCTTATAACTAACACATTATATACTTTAATTACTTTGTGTCTTGCTCTCTCCCCCTGGAATGCCAGCTCATGGAGGACAGGGACTGTGTCGTCCTCTTTACTACTGTACCCACCATCTAGATTATTGCCTGGCACAGAATAAACACTCAATATACTTATTAATTCAAAGAAGGTAAATAGTATTACTTTTATAAGTACAATAGTATTATTTTCAGTGTTCTCCTGAAAAAAGTGGTCTTTAGAGAGATTAAGACACGTGCCCAGGGACTGGCCTGGTGGTGTGGTGGTTAAGTTCAAACTTTCTGGTTAGGTGGCCCCAGGTTCACCAGTTCGGATTCTGGCACCCACCTACACACCACTCCTTAAGCCACACTGTGGTGGCATCCCACATACAAAATAGAGGAAGACTGGCACAGGGCCAATCTTCCTCACCCCCCCCCCCCAAAAAAAAGACACATGCCCAGAGTTCCACAGCTGGTTGGTGGTAGAGCCAGATGTTAACCGCGACAAGCCCCCCACCACCCTTAACCACTGTGCCTATCACTTCCAGAAGACACCTCTCGTCGGCCTGACTTCTCAGCTGGACCCGAGTTCCTCGGAGGCAAGAACTCCATCCTATTCGTGTTTGTGTTTCCTTGCCTGATGATCTTTGGTGGGTGCTGAGGGGTGTCTGCTGAACTGACCTGTGTGGGAACTGGGAAGTGCTGGATCATAAGAATCGTGTTTTCATTCTTTTATTTTTTACTATCTTTTATCTCCAAGCCAAAGACAGTGTTATATACACAGTTGAGACCCAATAAATACTTATTATGTTACTGAATTCTATTATGGAAGGCGGTAATAAAAATAATTATAGCAATAATGCCAATAACAGGCAACATTTACGGAGTCTTACTCTGCGCTGGGTCCTATCTTAAGTGCTTCATACAGGAATGAAGACAACAACTAATTCTCTTATCCCCTTTTTCCAGATGAGGCAATGGAGGCTCAGAAAAGTTAAGAACTTGCCCAAGGTCACACAGCTAGGAAATGGCAGAGGCGGAATGTGAAGTCATGTTCTTAATGAGCACTGCAGGTTGCATCTCAGCCCCTGTAATTATGAGATGCCCACTAAAAGGTCGCCCTATGTGAAAACAAGAATGGTTTATTACACATTTCTGTTTTCTTTCAAAGGGTTTCTTGAAATTCTACCTAGGCTTTGATAGGCAGTGTTATTTGCTAAATAATAACCACTAATATTCGCACCGCACTTGATGGTTTGCAGAGAAGTGCCATGTATTGTTTCTCATCTGTTCCTGCAACAATGACGTGAGGTAGGCGCTGCCAGTCCCCTTTTATAGAGGAGGAATCTGAGGCTCTGAGTGCTTAAAGGAAGAGGGTCAGGGTACCCAGCCAGCAAGGAGCAGAGTAAGGGTTCAAATTAATATCTATCACTTAAAAAAAATTAAGATCTGAGTGCCTCCAAATATAAAGGTCTTTCATGCTACTTAAGAGTAAATAAGATAATCCATGGGGAGGCACTGAGCACAGTTCCCGGCACCAGGTGGGACCCTCAGAAATGTTCGTTATCATCATCTTCATCAGCACCTTCTAGGGACCGGAAGACTTTAGCTGGTGGCTGCAGCCCGTCTACGGACACTGGTGGAAAGATTACCCTGCTCCTGCCAGTTCACCCCTGGTAATGTTGAAATAATTACCCATCTCCAGCATCCCCTGGTAATGTTGAAATAATTATCAATCTCCAGCATCCCTGGGGTACCAGAGAATGTGAATCGCTGGAAGGGATTGCGGAGATGATCTCATCAGGCGCCTGCATTTACAGATGGAGACACTGAGTCCCAGAGAGGGGAAAGGTCGGCAAGCAAACGGCTCAAGGGCAGGGCTCAGGCACAGTGCCTGGCACATACTGCCCCCCAGGAAGATGGGTTTTTACCTAAAAAGCCATCCACCTTCTTAAGGCTCCAGGAGATAATTCATTAGCACTCCCACCCCACCCCCACACAAAGTGCTAAAGTGTTATAAACTATTAACCAGAAAATAGATCATATGACTTAATTCCACCCCTGCAAAAGGGCTGAAAATGCTTTGGTGAGTAGTCTGAGATTCATAAATATACACTTCAGCCCTTTCTCAGAGAATTATTAACCAGCTCCATCAAAAATGGGACTTGGGCAATCAAGGAGAAAAAGAGCTGGCAAGAGAAACTTCTTGAAAAAAATCTCTCCACCAATATATATGATTTCTTGCCACCTCTTTCTTTTTTTTCCCTAAGAGGTGGAGAAGGAAGGAAAGAAAAAAGTATCATGTGTGAGACAGAATCAATAAAAAATAATCGTGGAAAATTACGAACCCTTTCCGCCTCACAAGGCAGACTCCAAAAACACAACAGTTGTGTTACATTGTAAAAGAAGATAAAGACAGAAAGCATTGAAAAGGAGGATAGAGTAGAAATGTAACTCTCACTAGCTTCTTTCCGAAGGTAGAGATGGGCTGGAAAGATCTGACAGTGTGTGGGTGTAATAAGGAGACCATTCCTAACGAATCATTTTCTGAGCCTCTAATTTATGGCGTCCACGGCATACACCCACCTCGCTTATCTCCCTAACTCACTGAGTATGAATTCTCCCAGGCACGGGACTAGCTTTTCATTCCACCCGTAGATCTTGATCAGCTTTAGCTTGAGGATTTGGGGGTGGGGAGGCAGGATGGAGAGAAATGAGATTAGGGTTCAGTCTTCAAACTGAAGAAACAGGAATATAAACTCTTCTCTGTGCTGTTTCTCTGGGCTTCATGCTTCTCCAGAAAGGCTGAAATTCAGGCGCTGCGAACAAGCTTGTGGCCGTCACAGCCCTCGGAGTGAGAGGGTGCCCCTCCTCCACAATGCTTTTATCAAATTCTAACTATTTTCCACATTCCTGCCTTACACAACCCAGGCGCACTTGTGACGCAGGCCTCAGAGCAAATTCCACTTAGGAGATCCAGGAAGCTCTGGCCTGGCCCTCCCTTCTAGAAAGGAAAGTCCAAGTAAAGAGAGATGCCACACCCGGGGGAGGGGAGAGAGGACGTGACAACAGCTCCTGGAATGCAGGGCCCACACAGGTGCGTTGGCACCCACGAACTTCCTTTTCGAAAGGGTCTGATAAATCAGGACAGATAACAGCAATAAAGCTCAACCCAACAGTTGCTCACACAGAACTGGGGCCCCGGCTCCCATGGCATGGCCCTGGCAATCGGAGAGAAGAGGGTGACAGCTGAGGGGACAGACCCCTAAAAGTGGTGACATGTTTTCTAGTCAGCAGTTCTCAAAGTGGGGTCCCTGGGAGTCCCTGAGACCTTTTTCGAGAATTCTCAGCCAAAACTATTTTCACAATACTAAGATGTCACTTGCTCTCCTGAGCCACCTTGTCTCCCAGGTGTAAGATGGGGTTTTCCAGAAGGGACATATGTGATGACATCATCACCCTGATGACTACCTGGAATGTGTGCTTGTGTATTCTTGTGTCTTGGAAAATTCTCAGTTTTAATGCTAATACCATGCAGAGTGAAAGACGTAACACATAAACAAAACACTTGGGCGCCCTCCATAATTCTTAAGAGCATCAAGGGACCAGACTGTCACGGAGCCCCATCACAGCGCCACACTTCATTTCTAGCTCAGCTTGAGTCACTGAGCAGGTGATTCTGACCAGGCGGTGGAGAAGGCAGCCTTATTATCATTTAGCTTGGAAGGGTATGCTTTCCATCTGTACTTCCAACCAAAATGACCAGAAAAACCTTAAATTCTCCCACAAACCTTTGGTGAACTGAACCCCTCAGGGGGAAAGATGGGTTTCTCACCTTTGAACCCCGGTGGGGCAAAGTTAACCTGAAGAAACCACACTCCCTCAGCTCCAGCAGCCGGCGAAGACCATCTGAGTCCCCGCCCGGAGTCAGGCACCATGCGACCTGCTCGCAGTGAGCAAAGCAGACGTGGTCCCTGCCTTCTCAGAGCTTTCATTCCAGGACAGAGGTGGGTGACTCCCAAAAACATGGGAAAACTGAAGCATGTCACAAGTACTGGGAAGGAGGGTGCAAGGTGTCAGAAGGGATTTGAGGCAGGCAGGAGATGAGGGGAGGAAGGGATGAAGTACCCTAACCACCTCTTCTTGGCCATCTCAGCTTAGCAACCCGGCGCGCACGCCCAGGCCCGGCTCACAGGAGGGCCCAACAGCTGTTTGAGAAGCAGCAGGCGCTCTGGTGAGCCCTCTGCAGGTGGGTGGGGACGTGGGGGTCTCCTCCTCACCCCCCCAGCATGGCCAACGCTAAACAGGGTCCCTGTGAGGAGGGACTGGGGCAGAGAACGATTTAGTCTGTTCTTATCAGGGACACGGCTCCGTCCCTCCACTCAGGGAAACGAACACAAGGCTGAGGCTGTCATTGGTGAAAACAGCAAACAGCCAAGAAACAGCTGGAAGAAGGGAAGAAGACGGCTTCAGAAGTTAAAAATAAATAAAAAAGAAAATCAAGCAAGCCCTGGAGGGCTGGTTTAGGAGAAGTCCCCAGGGAAACCGGAGCTGCGAGGAGCATCCCGGGCCTCAGCCCTCTTTCCCTCCCTCCCGGCGCCCACTCGACCCCTCCGGACCTGACGGACAAAACCGAGCGAGGAGAGGCCTGACGTTCTCCCCAGTAAACTGCTGCAGAAGCGAGAAAACCTGAATTTTGCAAGCAGAGTTGCAGCCGGACTTCTAAACGACGCGAGTGGGTGAGGGGGAGCGAAGCTGCAAGCTGCAGCATCCCCAAGTGGAAGCGGGGACCGGGCGGCCCAACCCAGCAGCCCCGCCGCGTCCCCGCAACCCGCTGAGCAGCGCTCTCCATCCCCCAGCGGGGCGCGCGCTCCGGTCGGGCCCCGGGCCACCAGGCGCGCGCCCGCGCGTGCGCAAAAGGCCCACCCGCCCCGCTCGTCTCCAGGTGCGCTCGCGCTTCCGGCCGGCCTTACCGGGGCGGAAACTCCAAAGCCCGCGCATGCGCCTTCCTGCTCTCCTGCTAGGTCCGGAGAGGCCCACCGCTTCAGGTGATCCCGCCCCTCCCTCGCAGGGCGGGACCAATCGCGCGGCGGTGGGCGGGATTTTCGAGAAGGCGGCCCGCCCACGCTCTGCGCGAGGCGTGTACCGATTGGTTGGCGCCGTGGGCGCAGGTGCGCGCTTCCTATTGGGTGTGGGCGGAGCGCGAGCCGCCCAGGCTTCCGCGGCGGCCGCAGGTGAGCGCGCGCACGCGCAGCGGCTGCCGGCCGGCTCGGGTGCGCGCGCGCGCGGGCTCGCGGGGGAGGCGGTCGAGAGAGAGGCTGCGGCTCAGTCCCCTCCGCTCCGCCCCCTCCTCCGCCTCCTCCTGCGCCGTCGCGGCCGCCGCCGAGGCCCCGGGGAGGGAACCGCGTCCCCGCCCGCCGCGCCTCCAGTCCGACCTCGGTCCCGCCGCGCGAGGAGCCAGCCGAGCGGAGCTGTGCGCGGAGGCCGAGCGCGGCCGCCCGTCCGCAGGTGCCGGTCCCCAGCCCGCCGGCCGCGCGCTCGCTCCCCGCTCCCGAGGGGCGGCCCGGCCTCAGCATGAACCGCGGCCACCGGCACGGGGCGGGTAGCGGCTGCCTGGGCACCATGGAGGTGAAGAGCAAGGTGCGCGGGCCCGCGCGGCCGGGGCGGGGCGGCGCGGCGCGATGGGGCCTGCAGGGGCCGGGGCCTGGGGCGGCCGGGGCGGCCGGGGAGCTGCCCGGGGGTCCGGCGCGGTGCGGACGGTGGTGGGATTTGGAGGCGGGGGATGGTGGGTGATAAGCTTGCGGAGAAGGGCGCTGGGGGCGGGGGGCTTGCGTCTGCTCCTGGCCCAGGTGGGAAGACCTGGAGCGCTTCATCGCGTTCCCGCCCAAGGATGGGGGGCGTTTGAGCGCCCCGTGGTGCGAAGGGTTTGGGGGGGGATTCTCCCTCCTGGCCTCTGAGTAAAAGGGCTTCGGTCGCAAAATGTTACCCCTTTCTGTGGTTCAAGACTGCGTCGAGGGGTGAAGGAGAGCCCAGGGCGCCCAAGGGCCCTTTTAAAGTTAGCTTTGCTTCCTGCTCGGGATTTTTCTAGCGCTCACTGTAGTATGCGTTTAGTCTATAAAATTAACACGATCACCTTTCGTTTGAGTAGCACTTTACAGTCGAAGAGTGGTGCTCTTTTCATTCCATCGTGCTACCTTTTCACATCAAGTGTTTTCGCGCTTGACCAGCGGTATGCCAATCTGCTGATAATTACGTCGGTATCTACTGAATTCCTAAATTGCAGGAGTCCCTGAGCAGGAGGGTAATCTATGCGGATTAATTAGGGAACACTTCCCAAAGGGGGTTTTGAACTGGAATTTGAAGGTGATCGGCGGCCACGGGAACATTTTCAGCAAGCTTTTCGTGAATTGAAGAGCCAGAAGGAGCTTAGGATAACTTAGTCTGTTTCCCGGAGAAGACAGAGGCTCAGAAATGTTACGACTTTGCCAAGCTCTGCTTTTATGATGAAATCTTAGAGCCTTTTTGTAAAAAAGAGTAACTTTTAGGCTTATAGAATACAAAAGAGAGGACACCGGCTGGGCCTTGAGAACATGTAAAATGGAGTAGGGAAGACCAAAACATGTAAAAGAGTGGAAGAAAAGTAAAAGTGTATCAACTTCAAAAAAGGAAACATCGTTGAACGTGTACTTAGACAGGACGCAAAATCAAGCAGTGATTTCGGGTGATCCTGGAGCCTCTGGTAGAATGGTTTTTATTATCTAGAGTTGATAAGCAAAGTTCTGTAAGTTGCTGTAACTGACATCATTCCATCAAGAATACATTCATTTTTAACATTTTACGGTGTCATTTGCAACTTAACTCGTGTCAGGATAGGCACTAGTTTCAGAACCCCGTGTGGTTAATGAGAATGGAAGTGTAATTATAGCAGTTTAAGGAATGTGCTCTTCCCTGTGGCCTCCATGGAACTGTCACAGCAAATTGAAGTGACTTGGTTGAACTAAGAGAGAAGATGACTCAAAATATAGAGAGCTTCTCTAGCAGTATGGTGGCGTTGGTGTTTCCATGCCCAGTCGTTGAACCTGCTCATGGCTTTTCTGTTATAAATTTAGTTTGGGTTTGTGGGAGTTGAGGTTAAAAAAAGAAAAACGCTTGTGATATTGTGTAATCTTAAAATTCAGTTTGTGGTCCCAATCTTGGGAGTTACATTTTTAATTTTTTTATCATAAGAAAACATGAGTTAGGGATCTTAGGTGCACTGATAAAGACAAGCAAATAGTAATTTCTCTCTCGGACTAGGAAACCTTGAGCGCTTGGGGACTGGAATTTCTGGCTTTCCACCTTTCTCTTCTGTCATCTGATTTGTGAATATTTCCCATACTTTGTCTGAACTGCATGTTGTATGTTTGACCTCTCGTACTGCTCTTAGTGAACCATGTCTCTTAAAGAGAATCAAGGCATTCTGAGAGCCTACACCAATTGAAGTGTGGGTCACTTGTTCTAACTGTTGATAAATAGGCACAGTATAGGTACTGTTTCTAGTGTGTCTGTGACGCTTGTGTTTTAACGTATACTGTTGATACATTTATTTTTAATGGGTTAAATGAAACACTTGTCATCTTAACCATTTGAAATACTTGGCCAGATGTTTGAAACAATATTTCCCTTTTCACTGCTTTAATGATATGGCAAACTTTTTACAAAACTGATGGCTAAGAGATTGTAACCACAACTAGGTGACATGCAGATCCACATTTCAGGACCTCTTTTTCTTCTGCATAGAAAACTTTATCATCTTTGCCCGTGGAAGGGGAAATGGTGCAAATAATCAAAGTAATGGATAATGCAAATATAACTGTAGTTACATTGTGATACCAGCTACCATGTGACTTTTCTTTGGTAACTGATTTATCTTCTTGTTTCTCCCGAGTCAGGAAAGTTCTTAATCAATAATCAAGGTGGTGTCCTTTAATAACCTTGGAACAGTCTTTGAGCTGTACATTTCCTAATTATTTTTCATGGGCAAACAGGATATTAAAATTAAGTTTGCATTTCTCCAGTGTACCAGCAGATCCTGGGAGAAGGGTGTCCGTACTCGTTCTGGGTGGCCAGGGCAAACTAGACCAGGCTAAAAAAAAGTCATAAATGGTTTACATAGTGAAGAGTTGTTGACTGGGTCTCAATTTTGTCTCTATCTTCGTATTTTTTGCTGCAAGAAGCATAACAATTTCTCTTTTTTTTTTTCTGCTAACATTTGCAAAAGGGCTCATCTACAGTGAAGCCGTATAGTTTTCCATTGTTTTTATCATAACATTTAAGCAAGAGAAAAAAATGCTGAGCAAAGATTTTTCATCCAGAAGCTTTAACAAAAACATTGAAGCCCTAAAATGTTCAGTTATGAGATGTTACTCCCATTCCTGTATCCGGGGAGGTGATAAACCCTGGGATGAATCAGAAAGCACTCGGAGCCCCATGTTGTGACACCAGAATAAGGAAAATGGAGGAGAAACTATGACTTTTGATAACATCATAGACTAACTCTGATAGCAAGGGTGTTCCCAAGTTTTTATTTACTTTGAAACGTGACTAAACTTTCTGAGAGCTTCAGATCTGAGTCACCCTATTTTGACAAGTGTTAGTGTTTATGTTTTAGGAATGTGTTTTAGAATCTGTTTTAATTATTTGTTAGAGGTAAGAGGTGGTGTTAGTGAGTTTTAATTTAAGAGTAGTGTGGGTGTAGGCAGGCGGAGGAACTTAGATGCCACAAAAGCAGTGGATCCAGGTGTCACGGAGGGTCCTTGGGAAGACGGACTTGACACGTTTGTAACCTGCTCAGATTATCCTGACTCTGCCTGATGTTTCAGGCTGTCTTAGTGGAACGTTGGTATTTCTTGCTGATAATAGTTATTTAGAGGGAAAATGAGTTCAGTGGTCAAACACGTTTGGCAGACATTTGTTTAAAAATTTTTTTTAAATCAACTGTAGGACTTAGCAGAGGCTTGGTGTCTGAGCTCCACAGTGATTCCTGAAAGTGCAGTTCTAGTCACGTAGCATCTCCCGAGCGGACGTGACTGGGCCGCTTTCGGAGGAAGGCTGGTGGACCTCTCTGAGGTTTCCACATTTGAGGCAGTGCTGCGCCAGCCCCATAGTCACTCACAGATCCTGTCGGTTATGGACCAGACGAAGCCGGTCCTCAGGGTCCAGTAAGAGCCGCTCTCGTGATTTGGCATCTGGAGAGCAGAGATGTGATTCTAGAGTGGGGAGGCCGCCCTGAGAGCCCAGGCCGTGAAGATAAGTATTGGTCGTGATGGAGGCACCGCCCGCCCTCCCTGTTTCTGTGATCTCTCATGCCTCTGGAGTAATTCTCTTCCCTCACTGCTGGGCGCGCTCCTAGTGCAGGCCCCAGGCTTTCTGTCTCTGGGGCCCAGCACCGTGCCAGCACATAAACACTTCTTGGGTTAATTGGATGGTTGGAGGGCATATATTTGATGTGTTAATAAAGCTGATTTTTCTGCACTAACTAGGGAAGATGCTTCTCTCTAAACCTCTGTCTTATAAGATGTACTTCCATTTGTATCGTACCCTGAGGCCAAGAAGCTCAAAGTTCTTTTTGTATGTGTTGATGTTAATTCTTGCCATTTCCTGTGAAATCGTAATTCCTTTTATGGGGGAGGAAACTTAGATGCTTTCTGCTAACTGTCAAATCAAAGTCTTGGGTGCATCTGTGGTACCCCGTGGCCTGAGTGAGGACAGTACTGCTGTCAGGATCCGGGCTCCAGACGGTGTTTGCGCTGAGTCACTCTGCAGGACCGTCCCCAGGGAGGCGCGGGCAGCCCAGGGAGTGAGGGGAGCCCGCGTCTCCTGAACGGAAGGCCCGCAGAGACGCTGCCGGGGAGGGCGCATCCCTAGCCTTTCTTGGGCTGCTCTGTCTCCAGATGCACGAGGTCTCTGCCGACAGATTCTGCCACGGGAGCTGGCTTCTTTATTCAGGACAATAGTGTGCTGGCTGATTTTTCTGTGGCATGCATTTTAAAATTGGGTCCTGTTTCTTTTGTTTTTTTAATTAATGTGTTTATTATATTTATAGTTTGGAGCTGAATTCCGTCGGTTTTCACTGGAAAGATCAAAACCTGGAAAATTTGAGGAGTTTTATGGATTGCTGCAACACGTTCATAAGATACCCAATGTCGACGTTTTGGTGGGCTATGCTGACATCCATGGAGACTTACTGCCCATCAATAATGACGATAATTATCACAAAGCTGTTTCAACAGCCAATCCACTGCTTAGGATTTTTATACAAAAAAAGGGTAAGTACCACCGTTTAGGAAAATTATTTTAGAAACAGAAGTAGTTCATAATTTGCCTCATTGATGGAATATGCAGACTTAATGAATGCCACAAACTCAATGAAGAGACATTTTTGTGTGACTTCTTACCGTGTTACCTAACAAGTGGATTAAAACCTTTGTGATAGTGTTGGTTTTATTAATATCTTTATACGTCACTGAGTGTATTTTAGGAAATTTGTGTTTTTAATTACTTTAATTGTACTCTCTTAGGTTTCTTTTTAATAGAATCTAGGAACTTATTGAATCTTCACTTCATTGAGTGGAATTTTGTCCATTCAGAAAGATGTGGTTTAAAGAGTATGACTTTGGAGTCAGAGAAACCTTCTAGTTTTTTGGGGGCAGCCAACTTCCGAGTGCTGTATTTACTGTTTAACCGAGGGAAAGTTATTCATCCTTCCTGGGTCTCAGTGTCTTTATCTGGAGAGTGGACTTGTTGTCTCACAGGGTCACTGGAGAGATGAAATGAGCTAAGTGCCACGTCCTAGCATGTAGTAGGTATCCAGCAAGTGTTTTCTTTCCTTTCTATTTTAGGCTATTTTTCAGAGAAATACAACTAGTTGATTGTCTAGAAAATCAGATAGCAAGTGATTATTTTGGAGGAATGTAAACACTGATATTAGTCTTGCAAAAGAACATTTGAAATAACGACTCTACATGCCAAGCATTTTCAAATGTGTTTTGAGTCCTAAAACGTTTTTTTAAACTTTGTGGCCTCCTCTGTGTGTGTGTCTCTGTCTGTCCGTGTGTCTCTGTCTGTCCGTGTGTCTCTGTCTGTCTGCAGATGGGCATGGTGTGTGCCATTTACTCCTTTGTCTTTGGTAAGTGAAGAGGTTGGAGATCCCCGGTGAGAGTAGCAGGCGCGCTCTGGGCGGGATGAGGAGAGCCTTGCCGGGTTTGTAAACCGCCCCAGGGAGCAGTCTGAGAGAAAGGGTGGGGATTAGCCTTGAAGGTGAAACTTTATTTCCAACCAGCTGATAAGCATTGGACCACTCCCAGGGCTTTGAAATTCCACTGATTGTGTATCTTTGCTTGTCTGGGTTTGGAGGAACTAAAGTCTACCAGCAAAATAAACCTCCAAGGGTAGCTTATGTTTATGTATATCAGTTGACTATTTACAAAATACTTATAAACACAGAAATTAATCCCCCCCCCCCCCCGCCCCCCCCCCCC